>NC_057812.1:54683017-54723990 GCF_018294505.1 Triticum aestivum | reverse complement strand
TCCCCCACCTGAATATATTGATCATCAGAACGGGCGATGCCCCCAGTTCATTACAGCGAGAGGTTTGGGGCGACTCCGTAGAGCGCCAGAGCTCACAACACCCTAAGAATCAACGGGTCGGGGGAAGGAAGGCTTGAAGCCATGAGTCGATGTGGATTCTACGGTCAGCAGGCAGTTTGCAACGCCACAGAACTGCGTCTTCTCGGCAGCAGGCAAGCACCCGATCCATCGATGGTTGTTGATGTTGGAAGACAACCGAATTGCGATGCTTCCAGAGTTGCCAGCAACACAGCATGACGAACTCCAACTGTGAGCTCACCACCCCGGCCGCGCGCACCGCGAGTGCACCCAGGTCACATGTTGTGGCTCCGGCCGCCCCCACGCCCACTCTGTGCCAGAAAGCTTCCGCAAACGGGCAACCGAAGAGCATGTGGTCTGCGGACTCAAGAGCGGCCGGGCACAGCGGGCAGCCGACGTCCTCCACAGCGACGATGTGTTTTCTGAGGAGCGTGTCGCGTGTGTGGATGCGCTTCTGAACCAGAAGCAAGCTGAAGAACTTCACCCTGGGAGGAACGCGCGCGCTCCAGATCAGGTCGGCGTAGTCGGCACGCACGCCCCCAAAGCGCAGGAGCCCGTACACAGCAGCGGAAAACAAAGCCCCTTTGGGTGTGCGCGCACGGTCCAGCCGCCGGACGTCTGGCCCAGCCCTGCATGGCGAGGCATCCACCAGAGCCTGCACCGCTTGGAGCTCCTGACGACCGACTCTCGTCAGTCGAGGGACCAGGAAACTGGCGATCCCACGACGCCTCGCCTGCCAGACAGTGATCTCCACATCCGTCGTGTGAGAGAGGAGAGCGGGGAAGGCGGCGCCCACCAAGCCGCAGGGTAGCCAGCAGTCCCACCAGAACGAGCACGTCCGCCCATCTCCAGCCTCCACCGAGGAGATGGAGCGATAGAGCGGGAGCAGCCTCGCCATCGTGTTTTTGTGTTCTCCCTGAGCGAGTTCGCCCCGAGACAGGAGTGTGTGACCGCCGGCCCCTTGCCATATCCAGGCCGCCCAGCGCGACCCGGGCATCGTGTGAAGCCGGTGCACCATTTTCAGCATAAGGCTTGTGTTTTGGGTTGCGAGGTCGCGCACCCCCAGCCCTCCTTCGGCTTTCGCCCTGCACACGCGCTCCCACGCCACAAGGCATTGCGCGCCAGAGGCACGGCCGGCGACGTTCCAAAGGAAGGCGCGGCGAAGGCCGTCTAGCGCACTGAGCACGGAGGGCGGCAGGAACATGGCCGCCATGGCATAGGTGGGGAGAGCGTCCAGGACCGCATTGATGAGGACGAGGCGCCCAGCCGGAGACAGGAGGCGGGCAGCCCACCCAGCGAGATATTTGTCCACCTTGGCGATCATGGGCAGGAAATCTGCATAGCGAAGCTTCTTCCAAGACAGGGGGAGCCCAAGGTACGTCTGTGGGAACGCCCCAGTATCACAGCCAAGGATCCCCACCGCCTGAGCCCTGGTCTCCTCATCGACGTGCATCGGGACCACCGTGCTTTTGCTGAAGTTGATGATGAGCCCGGTGGCGGCCGCGAACTGGTCCAGGAGCAGCTTGAGCCGTGCCGCTCCGTCCGCGCACGCCAGCATGATGATGAGCGTGTCATCCGCGTACTGGAGCACAACAGCCGGAGCATCGGGCACGATGGGATGCCGAAGAACGTCGTCGCGGCGAATGAGCCACTGGAGCACATCGGCCACCACGAGGAAGAGGTACGGAGAGGTTGGGTCCCCTTGCCGGAGGCCGCAGTTGACCTGGAACCAGCGCCCCGGCCCGCCGTTGTGCAAGACTGCCGAGCGAGAGGAGTGGAAGAGGGTGTCCATCCAGTCACACCAAAGGGGCGGAAACCCGCGCACCGCCATGATCTTGCGCAAGCTTTCCCAGTTGATGGAGTCGAAAGCTTTCGCAAAATCTAGCTTCAGCACCAAGGTAGCAGCCCGCGTCCGGTGACAACATTGCACCAACTCGGTAGCGTAGACGAAGTTCTCCGAGATGCTTCGCCCACGGACGAAGCCGGACTGGTCCTCGTCGATGAGATGGGAGATCTACCGCTGGAGCTGCGACGTGAGCCCACGGCAGATGATTTTGATGTCGCAGTTCTGCAGGGAGACGGGGCGGAAGGACGCCTGGGACGGCACACCAGAGCCCTTCGGGAGCAGCGCAATGAAGGCGCGGTTGATCCCGTCCAGGCGAGCCGCCCAAGCAGCTTTGTAGAAGGCGGGGCCGATCCTGTCGGGCCCGCGGGCGCTGTTGCGATCAAGAGCTGCCACCACAGCCTTGATTTCAGCCCGCTCAAAAGGCGCCACCAGCGCGGACCCATCCACGACGGGAGCATTGGCGTAGAGGGCATCCAGGTCGAAGCCCCAGACGGGGGCCCTGGGGCGGCCCCAAGGAGGAGAAGAAGCCCAGCAGCGCTGCGGCCTTTTCTGCATGGCCCGTGACAAGTGCCCCTTCCACTTCCAGCACGCCAATCGTGTTGCAGCGGTGACGATGCGACGCCGAGGCATGGAAAAACGCCGTGTTTTCATCACCAGCCCGCACCACACGACACTTGTCGCGTTGGCGCCAGTGCGCGCACTGCCTCAGGACAGAGGCAGCCAGGGCCGCCCTTGCATCGCATCGGAGGGAGTCTTCACAACCTGAGAGAGCGCGATTTTCCTCGAGGAAGTCAAAAAGATCAATCAAAAATCTACAATCATTGTCAAAGGTGGGAATGAACCGGTGTTGCTTTTTCCAAACCTTGGAGGCGGTCCTGAACGACTTCTTACGAGCAGCCAAAGCCCCAGCAGCGTCCAAGGCACGAACCGGCCGAGCCCAGCGAGGGAGGGTGGCTGGAAGAAAAGCAGGGTCAAGGAGCCACGCGTTCTCGAAGAAGAATCGAGAGGGGGACGGGATTTTGGTGGAGCCCGCGACCAAAATCGGGACGTGGTCCGACATGGTGCGGGGGAGAGATGTAAGAGACGTGTTGGGGAAGGTGGCGTTCCAAAGGTTGTCGAAGAAGACACGGTTGAGCCTAGCCAGGATGGGAGGAGTCTGACGGTTCGACCAAGTGTAAAGGCGATCCGAAAGATGCGCCTCATGCATGGCCAAGGCATTGATCAGCGCATTGAAACGGGAGGCACGCGCCGTGTCAAAATGCCCCCCATTTTTCTAACCAGCGCAACAAATGAGGTTGAAGTCGCCCACCGCGATCCAGGGGGTCGCGGCGTCACGGGGGGTAGAGAGCATGTCATCAACGAACGCCTCCGTAAGTGAGTGGTCGGAGGGGCCATACACGTTGGTGATAGTGAAAGGGGCATTGGTCACAACACACAGGAGGACCACGGTGAGAGAGAAGCGGGACTTAGACGAAAAGACCAGGGAAAAGGAAGAAGGATCCCAGGCAGTAACGATGCCACCCCGACTCCCATCGGCGTCCTTAGCCACAAACTGCGCAAAACAGCTTGGGAGGAAGGAGAGAGCCTTCCTGCGGCAAACCGTGGACAACTTAGTCTCCTGAAAGCAGACAAGACCGGGGCGGGCCGCACACACGAAGTTTTTGACAACGTCGCATTTGTCACTAGCTCCTAAACCCTGGACGTTCCAAGAAAGGATGCGGAGAGATCGAACGGCGTTACAATTCATAGCAGCAGTGCACACCAGGACAGTACAGGAGGGGAAGCAGAGTAAAACAAAGACAGGGAGGGGAAGAACAAGTAACGGATACAAGCCCTCGCGACGGAGGCAGCAACACGAGACCAGGAGGGGGCACGCTAGCGCGCGCCGGAACAGCGACAGCCAAGGACGACCTAATCATCCTCGTGGGCTTGCACCGGGGCTTCAAGGATGCAGGCAGCAGAGCGAAGATCGGACACAGGCTTCATGCCCATGGGAGCGATCACCGCATCCAGGATCTTGTCTTTCAGCACCCTAGATTTGAGCCTGGGAGAGCAGCCGGAAAGCGCATCCTTGAGGGCACGGAGCTTGATCGCCTTGGCCTCCATGCTAACCCAGGTAGGGGCCTCCTTCCCCGCCAGACGCACACTGCGGCGATGCTCGCCCCCGCCGGGAGGGGCGGCCGATGGCGCCACCGGCTCAGGCTCGCAGATCTCCGTGATGGAGAGCCTAGAGAGAGGGCTGACTGATCCAGAAGGGAACGAGGAACCGGGGACACGCGGGGAGACCCAAGGGGGGGAGTGGTCGACACATCCATCCCCATCCCCCGTTGCAAGAGGAGGGAGGGGAGGAGCTCCCAGCACCCGCAGCACGGATTACAACTCAAGGATTGCAACTCGATACTTAGAACTCAAGGATTACAAGCCGCTGTAGTGAATGAAGATCATCACACTTTTATTTACTTAAAACTCAAGGATTACAACTTGATACTTAGAACAAAATATGAATCTATGAAAGAATTATAAAAGCATGCGGCTCAAAGCCCCAATGGTGCGGACCAACACCTTAAGCAAGCTAGACCTTTCGTACGCTTGCTTTTCATAGCAACAAGGTGTGGCTCTTCCTCCCTGGCCTCCACCACAGCGGTCTACACACATCACAATCAAATGATGAGATGAATTAATAATTTGGACAATATGCATATACATCCAGTTAATTCAATCAGAAGTCATGGGAACTTCGTGCTATCGATCCTAAGCTACATTATTTAATGGAATATTTGTACCAAAACCTAGGAGTCACTACACAGGGAGGTTACTATACAACCTTGAATCTTGAAGAAAGTGTGAAGTGCAGTACTGGTGGAGCAAATCTAAGGAAACTACTTTTTACCTGCTACTTCTTGGTTAATTCTAAAATTTAAAAAAATAATGGATTGATTATCATCCAAACGGTACATAATCTTGTCCATGCTACTTTCAAAGGATGCCGGCGTGTTTTAAAACACAACGGTTTAAACAAGATCAAGCACGAGGGCAAGGCATCACTGATTGAGCATCTGAAGGCATGCGGCTTAAAGCCTTTCTAGTGCGGCCAACACCTGAAGCAAGCTATACCTATCACATGCTTGTTTTGCATAGCAACAAGGTGTAGCTCTTCCTCTCCGGCCTCCACCATAGCGATCTACACACTGCACAATGTAATGATAAGATGTATTAATTATTTGGACAATATGAAAATACATCCAGTTAATTCAGTAACTAGTCATGGGAACTTCATGTCACGGCACTGGAAGGTTTCAATACAACATTGAATCTTGAAGCAAGTGTGAAGTGCGGTACTAGTGGAGCAAATCTAGGGAGACCACTTTTTACCTGTTTCCTCCTCATTAATTATAAAATAAAAAATTAATGGATTAATTATCATCCAATCCATACATAATCTTGTCCACGTGACTTTCGAAGGTTTCCAATGTGTTAGAAAACACAATGGTCTTATCGAGGTCAAGCATGAGGGCAAGGCATCGCTTATTGAGCATATGAAGGCGTACCGCGTAAAGCGCCACTGGTGCGGACCAACACCAGAAGCAAACTAGACCTTTCGCATGCTTGCTTTGCATAGAACCAAGGTGTACCTCTTCATCTCCGACCTCCACCACAGCGGTCAACACAGCACAATATAATGATGAGATGAATTAATAATTTACAGAATATGCATGTACATCAAGTTAATTCACTTAGAAGTCATGGGAACTTTGTGTCATTGATCCAATGCTACATGATTTAAATCAATATTTGTACCAAAACATGAGAGTCACTATACTGGAAGGTTACAATGCAACCTTGAATCTTGAAGAAAGTGTGAAGTGCACTACAGGTGGAGAAAATCTAGGGAGACCACTTTGTACATCTTGTTTCCTCATTAATTGTAAAATAAAAAATTAATGGATTGATTATCATTCAAGCCATACATAATCTTGTCCATGCGACTTTAGAAGGTTTCTAATGTGTTAGAAAGCACAGCGGTTTCATCAAGATCAAGCACGAGGGCAAGGCATCGTTTATTGAGCATCTAAAAGCATGCGACGTAAAGCCCCACTGGTGCGGACCAACACCTGAAGCAAGCTAGACCTTTCACATTTTTGCTTTTCATAGCAACAAGGTATGGCTCTTTCTCTCCGGCTTCCACCACATCGGTCTACACACAGCACAATAAAATCATGAGATGAATTAATAATTTGGACAATATGCATATATATCAGATTAATTCTGTCAGAAGTCATGGGAACTTCGTGTGATCGATCCTATGCTTCAAGATTTAGTGCAGTATTTGTACCAAAACTTGGGAGTCACTGCACTGGAAGGTTACTATAGAACCTTGAATCTTGAAGAAAGTGTCACATCCACTACTAGTGGAGCAAATCTAAGGAGACCACTCTTTACCTGCTGCGTCCTTGGTAATTCTAAAATAAAAAATTAATGGATTGATTATCGTTGAGGCCGTACATAATCTTGTGCTTGCGACTTTCAAAGGTTTCCGATGAGTGAGAAAACACAACGGTTTCATCGAGATCAAGCACTTGAAGGCATGCGGCATAAAGCCCCGCTGGTGCGGACCAATTCCTGAAGCAAGCTAGAACATTAACATGCTCGCTTTGCATAGCAACATGGTGTAGCTCTTATTTGCCGGCCTCCACCAGATCGGTCTACACACGGCATAATAAAATTGTGAGATGAATTTAGAATTTAGACAATATGCATATACATCCAGTTAATTCTGTTAGAAGTCATGGGAACTTCGTGTCATCGAATGTATGTTGCATGATTCAATATAATATATATATACCTAAACTTGGCAGTCACTGCACTGGATGGTTACAATACAACCTTGAATCATGAAGCAAGTGTGAAGTGCACTACTGGTGGAGCAAATCTAGGGAGACCACTTTTTACCTGCTGCCTCCTCATTAATTCTAAAACAAAAAAATAGTGGATCGATTATCATCCAAGCCATACATAATCTTGTCCATGCGACATTCGAAGGTTTCCAATGTGTTAGAATACAGAACGGTTTCATCGAGATCAAGCACGAGGGCAAGTCATCGCTTATTGAGCATTTGAAGGCATGCGGTGTAAAGCCATGTTGGTGCAGACCAACACCAGAAGCAAGCTAGACCTTTCACATGCTTGCTTTGCATAGAAACAAGGTGTAGTTCTTCCTCTCCGGCCTCCACCACAGGGGTCCACACACGGCACAATAAAATGAAGAGATGAATTAATAATTTAGACAATATAGATATACATCTAGTTAATTCAGTCGGAAGTCAAAGGAACGTCATGTCATCGATCCTAGGGTATATTGTTTAATGCAATATATGTATCAAAACTCGGGAGTCACTGCACTGGAAGATATACATCTTGAAGCAAGTGTGAAGTGCACTACTACTGGAGAAAATCTAGGGAGACCACTTGAGGGAGTCCTGGATTAGGGCTGTCCGGATGGCCGGACTATACCTTCAGCTGGACTCCTGGACTATGAAGATACAAGATTGAAGACTACGTCCCGTGTCCAGATGGGACTTTCCTTGGCGTGGAAGGCAAGCTTGGCGATGCGGATATTCAAGATCTCCTACCATTGTAACCGACTCTATGTAACCCTAACCCTATCCGGTGTCTATATAAACCGGAGGGTTTTAGTCCGTAGGACAACTTCATCAACTCCATAGACAACAATCATACCATAGGCTAGCTTCTAGGGTTTAGCCTCCTTGATCTCGTGGTAGATCTACTCTTGTACTACCCATATCATCAATATTAATCAAGCAGGACGTAGGGTTTTACCTCCATCAAGAGGGCCCGAACCTGGGTAAAACATCGTGTTCCCTGCCTCTTGTTACCATCCGGCCTAGACGCACAGTTCGGGACCCCCTACCCGAGATCCGCCGGTTTTGACACCGACATTGGTGCTTTCATTGAGAGTTCCTCTATGTCGTCGCCGTTAGGTCCGATGGCTCCTTTGATCATCAACAACGATGCGGTCCAGGGTGAGACCTTTCTCCCCGTACAGATCTTCGTCTTCGGCGGTTTCGCTCTGCGGGCCAATTCTCTTGGCCACTTGGAGCAGATCGAAAGCTACGCCCCTGGCCATCAAGTCAGGTTTGGAAGCTTAAACTACACGGCTAACATCCGCGGAGACCTGATCTTCGACGGGTTCGAGCCACGGCCAAGCGCGCCGCACTATCTCAAGGGGCATGATCTAGCTCTGCCTCCAGACAGTGTCCTGGAGGCCGTGCACGCATCGGTTCCAACCTCTAACTCGGAGCCTATTGCGCCAATCGAGGACGAGCACTTGGACGCCACCTCGGGGGCCGCGATCTCAAAGGCGATCGAGCCGAACGCTAGCCCCGCACTTTGCATGACCCGTGACTCTGAGGATCCGGACTCCTCCCCGGACTCCGAACCCCCCGCGCCCCTGCCGATCGAATCCGATTGGGCACCGATAATGGAGTTCACCGCCGCAGACATCTTTCAACACTCGCCTTTGGGCGTCATCCTGAACTCTTTTAAGTCTCTCTCTTTATCAGGAGAGCCCTGGCCGGATTACGGTCAGCGAGGATGGGATGCGGACGATGAAGAAATTCAAGGCCCACCCACCACCCACTTTGTAGCCACTGTCGACGATTTAACCGACATGCTTGACTTCGGCTCCGAAGACATCGACGGTATGGACGACGATGTAGGAGACGAATAGGAACCAGCACCTGTAGGGCACTGGAAGTCCACCTCGTCATATGACATATATATGGTGGACACTCCAAAAGATGGAGATGGCGATGGAACAGTGAGGGATGACACCCCAAAGAAACAGCGAAAGCGCCGGCGTCAGCGGCGCCGCTCTAAATCCCACCAAAGCAAAAACGGTGATTCCGGCACGGGAGATAATACTACCCCGGATAGCGCCGAAGAACACCCACCTCAGCAAGATTCGGCACAGGAAGATGGAGAAGCCAGCCCTCATGAGAGAGCGGCAGACCAAGAAGTTGAGGATGATAACTATATGCCTCCCTCCGAAGACGAGGCAAGCCTCGATGACGACGAATTCGTCATACCATCAGACCCCGCCGAACAAGAGCGTTTTAGACGTAGGCTTTTAGCCACGGCAAGCAGCCTCAAGAAAAAGCAGCAGCAGCTTAGAGCTCCCCAAGATTTGCTAGCTGACAGATGGACTGAAGTCCTTGCGGCCGAAGAGTATGACCTCGAACGCCCCTCCAAGAGTTACCCAAAGCGCAGGCCGCTACCCCGATCATAGGAGGAAGCACCTACATCACCAGCGCATCACATGGCAGACCGGCCACCTCGCGGCCGCGACAGAGAGGCCTCTCGGCCCTCCACCCAAGCCATGCCCCGACGCCGCTCAACTAAAGCACGGGAAAATGCGCCAGACCTGCGAGACGTACTGGAGGACAAGGCAAGACAAACAAGACCGATCTACGGATCGCGCAGGCTCCCTACAGCACGTGATGATGATCTTCACTCCGGAAACAACAAATCCGGCCGGGCCAAACACAACAGACATAGCTCTTCCGAGCTATGTCGTGATATAGCCCAGTACAGAGGCGCCGCACACCCGCTATGCTTCACAAATGAAGTAATGGAGCATAAAATCCCAGAGGGTTTCAAACTCGTAAACATCGAATCATACGATGGCACAACAGATCCGGCGGTATGGATCGAGGATTATCTCCTTCACATCCACATGGCACGCGGCGATGATCTACACGCCATCAAATACCTCCCGCTCAAACTTAAAGGACCGGCCCGGCATTGGCTTAACAGCTTGCCAGCAGACTCAATCGGTTCTTGGGAGGACTTGGAAGCCGCATTCCTCGACAACTTCCAGGGCACTTACGTGCGACCACCGGATGCCGATGACTTAAGCCACATAATTCAGTAGCCAAAGGAATCGGCCAGACAATTCTGGACATAGTTCCTAACAAAGAAAAACCAGATAGTCGACTGTCCGGATGCAGAGGCCCTAGGAGCCTTCAAGCATAACATCCGCGACGAATGGCTTGCCCGGCACCTGGAACAGGAAAAGCCGAAATCTATGGCAGCCCTCACGACACTCATGACCCGTTTTTGTATGGAGAAGACAGCTAGCTAGCTCGCAGTAACAACTTATCAAAGAACCCTGGTAATTCGGATACCAAGGACAAAAGTGGCAGGACACGTCGGAATAAGCAAAAACGCCGCGTTAGCAGCGACAGCAATGAAGACACGGCAGTCAATGCCGGATTCAAAGGCTATAAATCCGGTCAGCAAAAAAATCCATTAAAAAGAATACTCAGGGCCCGTCCAGTTTGGACCGAATATTCGACCGCTTGTGCCAGATACATGGCACCCCCGAAAGGCCAGCCAATCACACTAACAAAGATTGTTGGGTGTTTAAGCAGGCAGGCAAGTTAAGAGCCGAAAACAAAGACAAGGGGCTGCACAGCGACGACGAGGAGGAGCCCAAGCCGCCGAACAACAATGGACGGAAGGGTTTTTCCTAAAAAGTGCGGACGATGAACATGATATACGCAACCCACATTCCCAAGAGGGAGCGGAAGCGTGCGCTACGGGACGTATACGCGATGGAGCCAGTCGCCCCGAAGTTGAACCCATGGTCCTCCTACCCGATCACTTTTGATCGAAGAGACCATCCCACTAGCATCCGTCATGGCGGCTTCGCTGCATTGGTTCTCGACCCAATCATCGACGGATTTCATCTCACAAGAGTCCTCATGGACGGCGGCAACAGCCTGAACCTGCTTTATCAGGATATGGTGCGGAAAATGGGCATAGATCCCTCAAGGATTAAGCCCACAAAAACGACCTTTAAAGGCATTATACCAGGTGTAGAAGCCAACTGTACAGGCTCAGTAACACTTGACGTGATCTTCGGATCCCGGACAATTTTCGAAGCGAAGAGTTAATCTTCGATATAGTCCCGTTTTGCAGTGGCTATCACGCCCTGCTCGGACGAACCGCATTCGCAAAGTTCAATGCGGTGCCGCACTACACATATCTCAAGCTCAAGATGCCAGGCCCTCGAGGAGTAATCACGGTCAACGGAAACACCGAACGCTCCCTCCGTACTGAGGAGCACACGGCGGCTCTCGCAGCGGAAGTGCAAAGTAGCCTTCTTAGGCAATTCTCCAGTCCGGCCGTTAAAAAGCCAGACACTGCCAAGCGCGCCTGGAGTAACCAACAGCAGGACCGCCTGGCACACTCTGAACAAGCGTAGCAATACGGCCCCAACCCCAGCTCTCCCAACATAGTGAAACCAGTACCTCGCGTACATAACTACGCCCTTGAAATTCCATGGGCACAGGGGAAGGGGCACAATAACGGCACACCCAAAATACGGCTTAAAACGTACAAGGGGCTGCTGGATTCTTTTTTTTAATTCTTTCTTACTTTCAGGACTCCTTACTTCGGACGACCTGTTCGGCAATTCGACTGCCGCACAAACGATGCAATATCCAGGGAGGCAGACAAGCCATGCCGCATTATGGAACTCCTAGGTGGTCTCTGTTACGAGTGGTATACCTGTTTTAAATACAATTCTGCGGCCTGCCCCTGGTCAGGACATACTAAATAGTCCAATATTTTTTGCTTACCGCACTATTTGTATCGTTCGGCTTTGATAAATAGCCTCTCTATAAACAATGCATAGCTTTCTGTCTATTTTTTGCATTATCATCTTTTCATATATATGTTTATGACATGTCGCACCCGTACATTGTGGTACGGCAAAATACGCCAGGGGCTTTAGTACCCATTAATATGGCGTAATAAGTCCGTACACTTTCACAAGTGCGGCACCCCGAACTTATAGCACTATATGCATCGGCTCCGAATCATGATTTGGGTCAATAGTTGGGTTTGCCCGGCTCCTATGTTTTGGTACCTTACGTTCCACTATATTGGCTAAGGTAGCACTAGGAGAACCACTGCGATTGTGCCCAGGTTGAGCTGGGCTAAGCACCTCAGTGGAGAAAGCTAAAACTGACTGTCATGATGTGGCGATAGACCGGTCGCTGTTCGAGAGGTTTTTCGAGTCCCTAAAGGCTTATGCCGCTTCTAGCGAGGAGCCAGCTTTGTCTGGCCAAGGCGTGGATAGCGCCCCGAACTCGGTCTTCCAAACTAGGGGCTTCGCCGAAATTTAAAATTATAGAGTTCTATGGCTAAGTGAGAGTGTTCAAGCATTATAGTCCGATTGCCTGGTTCGTTGTGCTGAGCGCCTCCCTCGAAGGACCCAACTATAGGAAAAGGAGCCCTCAGGTTTATCCCGAACACCCCGGCCCTAGTGGCATGGGGGCAGAAGCCGACGACTAGCCATCTCTCAGTTTTTTGATAAACGTCCGCATAGAAAGTAATATTTTAAATTCAATAAGCATTGCTTAGCGCATATGAACAAGTTTTCAGCGCACAGGATACACACGAGCGAGTTCATTCAAAAATCACATCCTTGCTACATTCATCCGCCACAAGGCGGGCACCCGCAAGAACATCCTTATAGTAGTTCTCGGGCTTGTGATGCTCCTTCCCCGGCGGCGGCCTGTCCCTCACAAGCTTCTCACCGTCCAGCTTACCCCAGTGCACCTTTGCACGGGCAAGGGCCCTACGGGCACCTTCGATGCAGATGGAATGCTTGATGACCTCGAGCCTTGGACAGGCCTCCACCAGTCGCCGCACCAGCCCGAAGTAGCTCCCAGGCAGGGCCTCTCTGGGCCACAGCCGAACTATGAAGCCCTTCATGGCTTGTTCGGCCACCTTGTGGAGCTCGACAAGCTGTTTCAGCTGGTCGCTTAAGGGCACAGGGTGTTCGGCCTCAGCATACTGAGACCAGAACACCTTCTCCGTCGAGCTGCCCTCTTCGGCTCGGTAGAATGCGGCGGCGGCGGATACGCTGCGGGGAAGATCTGCAAATGCCCCTGGAGAGCTCCGGATTCGGGTAAGTAACAAGTACTTTACTTTTATACTTCTGCTTTGCATAAAGAATGCCTTACCCGCCGCTATCTTTTTCATATCCTCCAACTCTTGGAGGGCCTTTTGGGCTTCGGCCTTGGCGGACTTGGCAGTCTCAAGGGCCGCCGCGAGCTCGGACGCTTGCGTCTTGGACTCAAGCTCCAAACTCTCATGTTTTTTCATGAGAGCCTGAAGCTCCCGCTGCACCTCGCCAACCTGGCCCTAAAGTTTCTCTCGCTCAGAGCACTTCGTGGCCGTTTTCTTTTCGGCCTCGGAAAGCGCCTGCTTGAGGCGCCACCTCAGTCGTGGCCCCTACAAAGCAGTACAATCCTGTTATTTTTTGCAATCAAGCCTTTCTATAGGCACTTTTTCTGTAAGGTATTTCTTACCTTCTTTCACCTCGAGCTGCCATTTGGCAAGGCCGAGCTCTTGCTCGGTCCGCTCGAGGCCCTGTTTCAGGGCACCCACCTCCGCAGTCAGTGCAGTGGTGGCTAGCAGCGAAGCCTGCATATGCATATTGACTCTTTGTTGTTAGACTCCTGCGAAATTTAATAGATCCTCTATTCGGTTTTTCTTTCCGAACGCCAAACAGAGCATCAGGGGCTACTGTCTATGCAGTTATATTTTTACATAGTTTTTACTTACCTCGAAGCCTGTTAGAAGGCTAGCGCAAGCTTCACTCAGTCCGCTCTTGGCGGACTGAACCTTCTGGATCACCGTACTCATAATAGTACGGTGCTCCTCGTCGATGGAGGCACCATCAAGCACCTCCAGCAGATTGTCCGGCACCTCCGGTTGGATGGAGGCTGCCGGCTCAGAAGGCTTACTCCTCTTGGAAGGAGTTCGCCTACCGCGGACCGGAACTGTTCTAGATTCCGGTGCGGTGTCCGGCTCAAAGCCGGACTTGGAGCCCTGGGGGGCCTTGTCCCCTTCACTCCTGGAGTCCGGGAGGTTGCCTTGCGGCTCCTCCGGGACCACCTCCTCCTGCCCCGGAGCTTGTTGTGACGCCACTTCGGCGTCGTCCACGGTGCGGGGCGAGACAGCGGGTGGAACTGAGTTCACGTCCGATGAATTCAGGGAGCCGCTCGACGACTCGTCGAGTCCGGTCCGGGGCGGGCTGCATAATTATATTCGACATTAGGGAAAGTTGTGCAACAAAGGAACGTCATGAGTTACTCTGATATCCGAACTTACGATTTCTCCAGACTCTTGGCCCTGTCTGGACACTCCTCTTCGTCCTCTTCAGCGTCGGGGAGGTAGTCCGACGGAGGGGTCTCCCTCTTCTTGGACCCTTCGGCCTCCCCCGTTGGGGTAGCCTTCCTTTTCTTTCCTTCCCCCGCTGGAGGGGGAGAGGTTTCTTCTTCCTCCTCCTCGTTTTCATGGGAGGAGTGCGTCTCGGACTCGTCAGATGACGAGTCCGACACCACCATATTACAGGAACTCTTTCAAGACCCCATGGCCTTCTTCTTATTGGCCTTCTTCTCCGGCACCACATAAGGCGCCGGGACCAGCAGCTTCACTAGTAGAGCTGGGGCTGGGTCTTCGGGCAGCGGAGCCGGACAGTTAATCCGTCCGGATATCGCCCGCCAAGCCTGTCAAAGGTAAGGGAGTTTAGATCCCGCATAGAGTCAAACTATGGAAAAAGCTTAACATCCTGTAAAAGGTGTAGATGGCTTACCTCGTTAGCATGACGCTGTGAGCTGTCTCCGCGGTCCTCGGAAGCGGATGCAGGAGCCTCGGCGCCCTTAAATAGCAGCCTCCAGGCATCTTCGTATGTCGTGTCGAAAAGCCTGTTGAGGGTTTGATGATGCGCCGGGTTGAAATCCCATAGATTAAAATCCCGTTGTTGGCACGGGAGGATCCGGCGGACGAGCATAACCTGGATTACATTGACAAGACGGACTGGCTTGTTCACCAGGGACTGGATGCATGTTTGCAATCCGGTCACCTCTTTTTTGTTACCCCACGACCGGCCCGTCTCTTTCCAGGACATAAGCCGCGTGGGGGTTCCGAATCGGAACTCGGGGGGTGCGGTCCATTTCGGATCACGCGGCTCGGTGATGTAAAACCACCCGGATTGCCATCCCTTCAGGGTCTCCACAAAGCAGCCCTCGAACCATAGGACGTTGGCCATCTTGCCCGCCATGGCGCCTCCGCACTCCGCCTGGTTACCACGCACCACCTTGGGCTTGACGTTGAAGGTCTTGAGCCAGAGGCCGAAATGGGGGCGGACGCGGAGAAAGGCCTCGCACATGACGATAAACGCCGAGATGTTGAGTATGAAGTTCGGGGCCAGATCGTGGAAATCCAGGCCGTAGTAGAACATGAGCCCCCGGACAAATGGGTGAAGTGGAAAACCCAGTCCGTGGAGGAAGTGGGGAAGGAATACTACCCTCTCATGGGGCCTTGGGATGGGGATAAGCTGCCCCTCCTCGGGAAGCTGGTGCGCGATGTCCTTGGACAGGTATCCGGCCTTCCTTAGCTTCTTAACTTGGCCCTCCGTAACGCAGGAGGCCTTCCACTTGCCTCCCGCTCTGGACATTGCTAGAGAAGGTTGAGGTGGGAAGTGCGGGCTTGGGCGCTGGAGCTCGAGAGCGCAGGAGATGGATAGGCAGAGGAAGAGGGCGTAGGTAAAATGGTGGATCCTTATCCCCATATATGGGCGGATGCGGTTGTGCGTCCCCACCAGCCTAGTAAAACTCGCTTGCCTCCCAAGTGTCGTGATAAGTGGCGTGGTTGGGTTACCCACGTCCGTATTGATGAGAATCCCGTAAAAGGGGGTACACGATCTCTGCTTCGACAAGACGTGCCAAGGAAACCGCCTCGCAAAACACGCTGAGGTGAAAAAGTAAAAACGATTCGTAAATGACTTGGCCGTAGTGTGATAGCGCACTGCGGAATACGTCAGCAGATTTGATTTGTGTTAATATTATTTTCTCTATGGCAATATGTGGAAGCTTATTTTGCAGAGCCGGACACTACTCTTGGTGTTTACAATCTTCTATGAAGGACTTGGAGGAGAAACCCGCCTTGCAATGCCGAAGACAATTTGCACACCGGACTCGACCTCATTGAAGCCTGGTTCAGGGGCTACTGAGGGAGTCCTGGATTAGGGGGTGTCCGTATGGCCGGACTATACCTTTAGCCGGACTCCTGGACTATGAAGATACAAGATTGAACACTACGTCCCATGTCCGGATGGGACTTTCCTTGGCGTGGAAGGCAAGCTTGGCGATGCGGATATTCAAGATCTCCTATGATTGTAACCGACTCTATGTAACCCTAACCCTATCTGGTGTCTATATAAACCGGAGGGTTTTAGTCCGTAGGACAACTTCATCAACTCCATAGACAACAATCATACCATAGGCTAGCTTCTAGGGTTTAGCCTCCTTGATCTCGTGGTAGATCTACTCTTGTACTACCCATATGATCAATATTAATCAAGCAGGACGTAGGGTTTTACCTCCATCAAGAGGGCCCGAACCTAGGTAAAACATCGTGTTCCCTGCCTCCTGTGACCATCCGGCCTAGACGCACAGTTCGGGACCCCCTACCTGAGATCCGCCGGTTTTGACACAGACACCACTTTTTACCTGATGCATCCTAGTGAGCGCACCGGCAGGTGCAGGAGGATGTGCCATGCCCGTTCAGTGGCCCACACGCGTCGGGGAGTCCTACTTCTTGAGCTTGCGTTGGTTTTTCCTTCGAAGAGGAAAGGGTGATGCAGCAAAGTAGAGTAAGTATTTCCCTCAGTTTTGAGAACCAAGGTATCAGTCCAGTATGAGACAACGCTCAGGTCACCGAAAACCTCCACAAACAAACACCAACTTGCACCCAACGCGATAAAGGGGTTTTCAATCCCTTCACGATTATTTGCAAAGTTTGATCTGATAGAGATGGATAAACGCTAAAGTAATATTTCTGGTATTTTTGGTTTATGGAATGGAAAGTAATGAAAGTAAATAGGAAACTAAAACAATAGATTGGAAACTTATATGATGGAAAAATTGAAGATTATATGATGGAAAATAGACCCGGGGGGCATAGGTTTCACTAGAGGCTTCTATCAAGATAGAAAATATTACGGTGGGTAAACAAATTACTGCCAAGCAATTGATAGAATAGCAATGATCATGAATATAGGCATCACATCCGTATCCAGTAGACCAACTCCTGCCTGCATCTACTACTATTACTCCACACATTGACCGACTCTTGCCTGCATCTAGAGTATTAAGTTCATGAAGAATAGAGTAACGCATTAAGTAAGATGACATGATGCAGCGGGATAAACTCAAAAAATATGATGAAAACCCCATCTTGTTATCCTCGATGGCAACAATACAATACGTGCCTTGCTGCCCGTACTATCACTGGGAAAGGACACCGCAAGATTGAACCCAAAGCTAAGCACTTCTCCTATTGCAAGAAAAACCAATCTAGTTGGCCAAAACAAATCGATAGTTTGAAGAGACTTGCAAAGATATCAAATCATGCATATAAGAATCCAGAGAGATTCAAATAATATTCATAGATAAGCTGATCATAAATCCACCATTAATCGAATCTCGGCAAACACACCACAATAGAGTGTTACATCGAATAGATCTCCAAGAACATCAAGGAGAACATGGCATTGAGAATCAAAGAGAGATAGAAGAAGCCATCTAGCGACTAGCTATGGACCCATAGATCTGTGGTAAACTACTCACGCTTCATCAGAGAGGCAATGGTGTCGATGTAGAAGCCCTTCGTGATCGAATCCCCCTCCGGCAGGATGGCAGAAAAGGCCTCTAGATGGGATCTCACGGGTACAGAAGGTTGCGGCGGTGAAAAAGTGCTTTCGTGGCTCTCTTCATTGGTCTGGGAATATTTGAGAATATATAGGCATAATAGATAGCTCGGTAGAGTCACGAGGGGCCCACAAAGGTGGGGGCGCGCCCTCCGTCCTTGTGGGCACCTCGTGGATTCCCTGACGTGTACTCCAAGTCCTCTGGATGTCTTCTGGTCCAAGAAACATCATCACGAAAGTTTTATTCTGTTTGGACTCCGTTTGATATTCCTTTTATGTGAAACTCTAAAACAAGGAAAAAATAGGAACTCGCCCTAGGCTCTAGGTTAATAGGTTAGTCCCAAAAATAATATAAAATAGCATAATAATGCATAAGAAACATCCAAAATATATAATATAATAGCATGGAACCATAAAAATTATAGATACATTGGAGACGTATCAAGCATCCCCATGCTTAATTCCCGCTCGTCCTCGAGTAGGTAACTGATAAAAACAGAATTTTTTATGTGGAATGCTACCTAACATATTTATCCATGTAATTTTCTGTATTATGGCATTAATTTTCAAATCCTTATTATTCAAAACAAAAGTTTAATATTGACATGAAAACAATAATACTTCAAGCATATTAACAAGGAAATTGTTTCTTCTCAAAATAACATGGCCAAAGAAAGCTTATCCCTATAAAATCATATAGTCTGGTTATGCTCCATCTTCATCACACAAAATATTTAAATCATGCACAACCCCGATGACAAGCCACGCAATTGTTTCATACTTTGATGTTCTCAAACTTTTTCAACTTTCACGCAATACATCAGCGTGAGCCATGTACATAGCACTATAGGTGGAATAGACGGTGGTTGTGGAGAAGACAAAAAGAAGGAGATAGTCTCACATCAACTAGGCGTATCAACGGGCTATGGACATGCCCATCAATAGATATCAATGTGAGTGAGTAGGGATTGCCATGCAGTGGATACACTAGAGCTATAAGTTTATGATAGCTCAAAAAGAAACTAAATGGGTGCGCATCCAACTTGCTTGCTCACGAAGACCTAGGGTAATTTGAGGAAGGCCATCATTGCAATATACAAGCCAAGTTCTATAATGAAAAATTCCCACTAGTATATGAAAGTGACAATATAGGAGACTCTCTTATCATGAAGATCATGGTGCTACTTTGAAGCACAAGTGTGGTAAAAGGATAGTACCATTGCCCCATCTCTCATTTTTATTTGGGCCTTCTCTCATCTTTTCTGGCCTCTTTTTTTATTCGTTCGGAGTCTCATCCCAACTTGTTGGGGAATCATAGTCTCCATCACCCTTTCCTCACATGAGACAATGCTCTAATAATGAAGATCATCACACTTTTATTTACTCAAAACACAAGGATTACAACTCGATACTTAGAACAAAATATGAATCTATGAAAGAATTATGAACGGTGGCTTTGCCACAAATACGATGTCAACTACATGATCATGCATAACAATGTGACAATGATGGAGCGTGTCATAATGAACAGAACGATGGAAAGTTGCATGGCAATATATCTCGGAATGGCTATGAAAATGCCATAATAGGTAGGTATGGTGGCTGTTTTGAGGAAGGTATATGGTGGGTTTATGGTACCGGTGAAAGTTGCGCGGCACCAGAGAGGCTAGTAAAGGTGGAAGGGTGAGAGTGCGTATAATCCACGGACTCAACCTTACTCATAAAGAACTCATATACTTATTGCAAAAATCTGTTAGTTATCGAAACGAAGTACTACGCGCATGCTGATAGGGGGATAGTGTCGGTGTCAAAAACGACGGATCTCGGGTAGGGGGTCCCGAACTGTGCGTCTAGGATCAATGGTAACAGGAGACAGGGGACACGATGTTTACCCAGGTTTGGGCCCTCTTGATGGAGGTAATACCCTACGTCCTGCTTGATTAATAGTGATGAATATGAGGATTACAAGAGTTGATCTACCACGAGATCGTTGTGGCTAAACCCTAGAAGTCTAGCATATATGATTATGATTATCCTCTACGGACTAAACCCTCTGGTTTATATAGACACTGGAGGGCCCTAGTGTTGTACAGAGTCGGTTTATAAAGGAAGGAATGTACATATCCGAACGCCAAGCTTGCCATCCATGCAAAGGAGAGTCCCATCCAGACACGGGAAGAAGTCTTCTATCTTGTATCTTAGTGGCCCAATATTCCGGCCCATGTCACACAGGTCGGACGTCCGAGGACCCCTTAAACCAGGACTCCCTCAGTAGCCCCTGAACCAGGCTTCGATGACGATGTGTCCAGCATGCAGATTGTCTTCGGCATTGCAAGGCGGGTTCCTCCTCCGAATACTCCAAAGCAGCCTTCGAACATAGAAAACGTGTCCGGCTTTGTAAAACAAGTACCACACACACACACGCAGAGAATATGATATCTCACAAGTCCAATCTGCTGACAACCTTTGCAGCGTCACATCACGTGGCTGCCCGGTCATTATTTCAAACCATTTTTTAGCCTCTCGCCCCATGTTTCAAGATGTGGTTTTATTGGCACGTCTTGTCAAAGCAGAGACTGTGTCCCCTTATTGCGGGATTCTCATCAATACGGGCGTGGGTAATCCAACTGCGCCGCCTGCACGACCCTTGTGAAATAGGCAAGTTTTAAGGGAAGTGGGGAGGCGCTTGATATTCACTGCCTTTATAAAGGGATAAGGATTCACCTCTTTCACCCACGCCTTCTTTCTCTCTGCCCATCCATTATCGATCTCCAGCGCCCAAGCTTCCATCCTCAAAAAAAATCACTCCAACCATGTCCGGATCTGGAGCGCAGGGCAAGTGGATGGTTTCCTCCATCAAGGAGAAGGACATCACCAAGCTCCGAGAGGCCGGGTACTTGGCCAAGGAAATCGCCCACCGGCTTCCAGCAACAGGGCAGCTCATCCCAACCCCGGAGCCCCATGAGAGGGTGGTATTCATCCCCCACTTCGTCCCCAGATTGGGATTACCTCTCCACCCATTCGTCCGTGGACTCATGTTCTACTACGGGCTGGATTTCCACGATCTGGCCCCCAACTCCTTCCTCAACATCTCGGCATTCAATGTCGTGTGCGAGGCCTTCCTCCGCACCCCCCCCCCACTTCGGATTGTGGTTAACGATCTTCAATGTGAAGCCGAAGGCAGTGGGCGGTCAACACGTAGAGTGCGGAGGCGCCATGGTGAGCAAGCTGCCTAATGTCACAGGGCCCAAAGGTACCTTCATGGAGACCGTCAAAGGGTGGCAACAACAATGGTTCTATGTCACAGAGCCACGCGACGCCACCTGGGTTGTGGCTCCCGAATTCCAGTCTGGTGCCTCGATGCGGCTCACCTCCTGGCTAGAGAAGGGCCTGGACTGGTCTTCGTCGGACGAGCTGGCAGCGCTTCAGACACGCATCAGGAGCATGGTGGACAAAAACGTCAAGCTTGCCAATGTGATCCAGGTGATGCTTGCTCTCCGGATACTTCGGTGCCAAAGTCGGACTTGCCATTTGTGGGAGTTCGATCCGGCCAAGCACCAGACCTTGCAATATTTCTTCGGTACTACGCACGAAGACATCTGGAAGGTGCTCTTTAAGGCCAACGGGACGTGGCCGGCGACGATCGAGGACCGCGGGAACGACCTGGCCCATCCCGCCAGTGCGTTAAGTTTTCTATATTTTAAGGTGTATCCTTTACTTGCATACTCGAGGAAGACGTCTAAGCTTCCCCATTTTTGTTTCAGGGCTGGACAAAGAAGGTGGAGTGGATCAAGTGTCCGGCTCCGCTGCCCGAAGACCCAACAATCCCTCTTCTAACGAAGATGCTGGTTTGGGCTCCCTACCAAGCGCCGGAGAAGAAGGCCAAGAAGAAGGCCAAGGAGACTAGCTAGGAGTGGTCTCCGTCATAAGAGCACTTCAGACGTGACGTCCGAAGACACTGAGACCCACTCCTACCACACCGAGGACGATGAGGAGGAGGAGGAGGAGGAGGAAAGAAACTCTCCCTCGGAGGGGGGAAGGAAGAAAAGCGCGGCCTCCATGCATCTGGGGGCAGAGGCATCCAAGAAGGGGAAGGTTTCCCTCGCAGACAACTCCGCGTGGGACATCAACAGCAGCTCCGAGTGGCGCCCCAGGGATAAGCCCCTGGCCGTATCTTAAGTACTCAAAGACACACACGCACAGCCCCTGGCTTTACTTCATGATTTTAACATATTGAATCATGTGTTGCAGTCCGGCTCGTTCCGACATCGAGCAATCCTGATCTTCGGGGAATTCGCTGGATCTGAAGGTGATGGACAGCAGGTCCCTTCCGGCGGCCTCTTCTCCCAAGGCCATGGATAACACCGAGGTGTTGTCCCGAAGGACCTCCCCAGGCCAGGGAGAGACGCAGGAGGCCGTCAGGGTGGCGCCAGAGGGCGACATGTTCGTCAAGCTTTTGGCATACCTGAGCAGGAAAAACAGGCCACATCGAACAATCCAGCCAAGATGCTAACCCACCTACAGGAACTATGTTGCTCCAGCACTAAAGATCGAACCAAGAGTTGGAGAAGCAACGGACCGGGGGCGGGCTGATGGCCAGAAGAAGCTCGTGCTCCACTGGCAGCAGCGGCAGCCACGACGACGCAAGGAGCAGGGGAGCGGGAGCAGCCTCCACACGGCAGCGACCACGATGAGAAGCGGCGCCAAGAACAGAAGCAATCTCACAGTGTTGGCAATCACGCCACCACCAGCAGCAGCGACCAGACGGCTGCGGCCTCCAATGGATAAGATGACTGGAAGAGTTGGAAAGGGGAATAAAAGAAAAACAGTGCTTGAGAACAGCGTACAGCGGCGCAACAGGCGTGAGGCGGCGTGGGGCGGTGGCAGCGACGCGGGGACGCGGGCGGGGCGCAGAGGAGCTCTGTGCTCGGCTCGCATGGTGGCGGCGGATCTCGAGCGCGCGGCGACCGGCGACGAGGCTTCCGTGGTGGGGCGGCGAGCTTGTGGGAAGGTGGCGGTGTGCGACGCGGCGCAGGTGGCAGCGCGAGGCGGCGGGGCTCCTGGGTTCCGTTGAGGTGGCGGCGCGCACCGGCGGGCGGAGGCGAGGTGGTGCAGCGGCTCGGGGTCGAGGGAGGCGGGGTCGGGCGGCGCTCGGCTGTGGGGCCGGGGCGGAGAGAGGGGGAATAGAGATAGAGGAGGTGGGGCAACGGTTTTTTTTACCCACAAATAAAAGATGATAGCCCACCTCTTTGTCGTCTGCCAGCAGACGACAAAGAGGGCGATGGACCATTGGAGTGTGCTGGCATCCGCTGGCACCTCTTTGCCGTCCGCTAGCAGATGGCAAAGAATCTTTGCCATCTGCCAGCGGACGACAAAGAAATGACAGATTGCAAAGAAATTCTTTGTCGTCTGCCAGTTCTTTGTGGTCTGTTGTTTGGTATCTGATGGCAAAGACCTTCTTTGCCGTCCGCAAGTAGACGGCAAAGAACTAGCAGACGGCAAAATCCCTGATTCCAGTAGTGCATCCAAGCCATATATAATCTTGTCCATGCGACTTTCGAAGGTTTCTGATGTGTTAGAAAGCACAGCGGTTTCATCGAGATCAAGCACGAGGGCAAGGCGTCGCTTATTGAGCATATCAAAGCATGCGGCTTAAAGCCCCACTTGTGCGGACCAACACCTTAAGCAAGCTAGATCTTTCACATGCTTGCTTTTCATATCAACAAGATGTTGCTCTTCCTCTCCGGCCCCCACCACAGCAGTCTACACACATCACAATAAAATGATGAGATGAATTAATAATTTGGACAATATGCATATATATATATCTATTCAGTTAATTCAATCAGAAGTCATGGGAACTTCACGCTATCGATCCTAAGCTACATGATTTAATGCAATATCTATACCAAAACCTAGGAGTCACTACACTGGGAGGTCACTATACAACCTTGAATCTTGAAGAAAGTGTGAAGTGCACTACTGGTGGTGCAACTATAGGGAGACCACCTTTTACCTGATGCGTCCTGGTTAATTCTAAAATAAAAAAAATTAACGGATTGATTATCATCCAGGGCGTACATAATCTTGTCCATGTGACTTTTGAAGGTTTACGATGTGTTAGAAAACACAACGGTTTCGTCAGGATCAAGCACGAGGGCAAGGCATTACTGATTGAGCATTTGAAGGCATGTGGCGTAAAGCCCCGCTGGTGCGGCCAACACCTGAAGCAAGCTATACCTATCACATGCTTGCATTGCACGGCAACAAATATAGCTCTTCCTCTCCGGCCTCCACCAGAGCGATCTACACACAACACAATATAATGATGAGATGAATTAATTATTTGGACAATATGAAAATACATCCAGTTAATTCAGTAACTAGTCATGGGAACTTCATGTCATTGATTCTATGCTATATCATTTAATGCAATATTTGTACCAAAATTTGGGAGTCGCTGCACTGGAAGGGTTCAATACAACATTGAATTTGAAGCAAGTGTGAAGTGCAGTACGAGTGGAGCAAATCTAGGGAGACCACTTTTCACCTGTTTCCTCCTCATTAATTATAAAAAATAATGGATTGATTATCATCCAATCCGTACATAATCTTGTCCACGCGACTTTCGAAGGTTTCCACTGTGTTAGAAAACACAACGGTCCTATCGAGGTCAAGCATGAGCGCAAGGCATCACTATTGAGCATATGAAGGCATGCCTCGTAAAACGCCACTGGTGCGGACCAACACCAGAAGCAAACTATACCTTTCGCATGCTTGCTTTGAATAGAAACAAGGTGTACCTCTTCCTCTTCAACCTCCACCACAGCGGTCAACACATCACAATATAATAATGAGATGAATTAATAATTTACAGAATATGAATTTACATCAAGTTAACTCACTCAGAAGTCATGGGAACTTCATGTCATTGATCCTATGCTACATTATTTAAATCAATATTTGTACCAAAACATGAGAGTCAGTACACTGGAAGTTTCCAATGTGTGAGAAAACACAACGGTCTTATCAAGTTCAAGCATGAGGGCAAGGCATCGCTTATTGAGCATATGAAGGCATGCCGCGTAAATCCTATGCTACATGATTTAAATCAATATTTGCACCAAAACATGAGAGTCACTACACTGGAAGGTTACAATGCAACCTTGAATCTTGAAGCAAGTGTGAAGCACACTACAGGTGGAGAAAATCTAGGAAGACCACTTTTAATGTCTTGTTTCCTCATTAATTGTAAAATAAATAAAAATTAATGAATTGATTTTCATCCAAGCCATGCATAATCTTGTCCATGCGACTTTCGAAGGTTTCTGATGTGTTAGAAAGGACAGCAGTTTCACCGAGATCAAGCACGAGGGCAGGGCGTAGCTTATTGAGCATCTAAAAGCATGCTGCTTAAAGTCCCACTGGTGCAAACCAACACCTTAGGCAAGCTAGACCTTTCACATGCTTGCTTTTCATAGGAACAAGGTGTAGCTCTTCCTCTCCGGCCTCCACCACAGCTGTCTACACACATCACAACAAAATGATGAGATGAATTAATAATTTGGACAATATGCATATACATCCAGTTAATTCAGTCAGAAGTCATGGGATCTTCGTGCTATCGATCCTAATCTACATGATTTAATGCAATATTTGTACAAATACCTGGGAGTCACTACACTGGGAGGTTACTATACAACCTTGAATCTTGAAGAAAGTGTGAAGTGCCCTACTGGTGGAGCAAATCTAGGAAGACCACCTTTTACCTGTTGTGTCCTGGTTAATTCTAAAATAAAAAAATTAAAGGATTGATTATCATCCAGGCCGTACATAATCTTGTCCATGCGACTTTCGAAGGTTTCCGATGTGTTAGAAAACACAAAGGTTTCATCAAGATCAAGCACGAGGGCAGGCATAACTTATTGAGCATCTGAAGGTATGTCGCGTAAAGCCCCGCTGGTGCGGCCAACACCTGAAGCAATCTATACCTATCACACATGCTTGCTTTGTATAGCAACAAGGTATAGCTCTTCCTCTCCGGCCTCCACCACAGCGATCAACAGACGGCACAATAAATTGATGAGATGAATTAATTATTTAGACAATATGAAAATACATTCAGTTATTTCAGTTAGTAGTCATGGGAACTTCATTTCATCGATCCTGTGCTATATTATTTAGTGCAATATTTGTAACAAAATTTGGGAGCCATTGCACTGGATGGTTTCAATACAGGATTGAATCTTGAAGCAAGTGTGAAGTGCAGTACTAGTGGAGCAAATCTAGGGAGACCACTTTTTACTTGTTTCCTCCTCGTTAATTATAAAATAAAAAATTAATGGCTTGATTATCATCCAAGCCGTACATAATCTTGTCCATGAGACTTCCGAAGGTTTCCAATGCATTAGAAAATAGAACGGTCTCATCAAGGTCAAAAATGAGGGCGAGCCATCACTTATTAAGCATCTGTAGGCATGCCACGTAAAGCACCGCTGGTGCGGACCAGCACCAAAAGCAAGCTATACCTTCTGCATGCTTTCTTTGCATGGCAATGGCGTGTAGCTCTCCCTTTCCGACCTCGACCACAGCGGTCAAAACAGCACAATATAATGATGAGATCAATTAATAATTTGCAGAATATGAATGTACATCAAGTTAATTCACTCAGAAGTCATGGGAACTTCGTCTCATTGATCCTATGCTACATGATTTAAATTAATATTTGTACCAAAACATGAGAGTCACTACACTGGAAGGTTAAAATGCAACCTTGAATCTCAGAAACAAGTGTGAAGTGCACTACAGTTGGAGAAAATCTAGGGAGACCACTTTTATTTCTTGCTTCCTCGTTAATTGTAAAATAAAAAATTAATGGATTGATTATCATCCAAGCCATACATAATGTTGTCCATGCAACTTTCGAAGGTTTCTGATGTGTTAGAAAGCACAGCGGTTTCATCGAGATCATGCACGAGGGCAAGGCGTCCCTTATTGAGCATCTAAAAGCATGCGGCTCAAAGCCCCAATGGTGCGGACCAACGCCTTAAGCAAGCTAGACCTTTCATATGCTTGCTTTTCATAGCAACAAGGTGTGGCTCTTCCTCTCTGGCCTCCACCACAGCGGTCTACACACATCACAATAAAATGATAAGATGAATTAATAATTTGGACAATATGCATATACATCCAGTTCATTCAATCAGAAGTCATGGGAACTTCGTGCTATCAATCCTAAGCTACATTATTTAATGGAATATTTGTACCAAAACCTGGGAGTCACTACACAGGGAGGTTACTATACAACCTTGAATCTTGAAGAAAGTGTGAAGTGCACTACTGGTGGTGCAACTATAGGGAGACCACCTTTTACCTGATGCGTCCTGGTTAATTCTAAAATAAAAAAAATTAACGGATTGATTGTCATCCAAATGGTACATAATCTTGTCCATGCGACTTTCAAAGGATTCCGACATGTTTGAAAACACAGCGGTTCAACAAGATCAAGCACGAGGGCAAGGCATCACTGATTGAGCATCTGAAGGCATGCGGCTTAAAGCCTTTCTAGTGCGGCCAACACCTGAAGCAAGCTATACCTATCACATGCTTGTTTTGCATAGCAACAAGGTGTAGCTCTTCCTCTCCGGCCTCCACCATAGCGATCTACACACTGCACAATGTAATGATAAGATGTATTAATTATTCGGACAATATGAAAATACATCCGGTTAATTCAGTAACTAGTCATGGGAACTTCATGTCACGGCACTGGAAGGTTTCAATACAACATTGAATCTTGAAGCAAGTGTGAAGTGCAGTACTACTGGAGCAAATCTAGGGAGACCACTTTTTACCTGTTTCCTCCTCATTAATTATAAAATAAAAAATTAATGGATTAATTATCATCCAAGCCATACATAATCTTGTCCACGTGACTTTCGAAGGTTTCCAATGTGTTAGAAAACACAACGGTCTTATCGAGGTCAAGCATGAGGGCAAGGCATCGCTTATTGAGCATATGAAGGCGTACCGCGTAAAGCGCCACTGGTGCGGACCAACACCAGAAGCAAACTAGACCCTTCGCATGCTTGCTTTGCATAGAAACAAGGTGTACCTCTTCATCTCCGACCTCCACCACAGCGGTCAACACAGCACAATATAATGATGAGATGAATTAATAATTTACAGAATATGCATGTACATCAAGTTAATTCACTCAGAAGTCATGGGAACTTCGTGTCATTGATCCTATGCTACATGATTTAAATCAATATTTGTACCAAAACATGAGAGTCACTACACTGGAAGGTTACAATGCAACCTTGAATCTTGAAGCAAGTGTGAAGTGCACTACAGGTGGAGAAAATCTAGGGAGACCACTTTGTACGTCTTGTTTCCTCATTAATTGTAAAATAAAAAATTAATGGATTGATTATCATCCAAGCCATACATAATCTTGTCCATGCGACTTTAGAAGGTTTCTAATGTGTTAGAAAGCACAGCGGTTTCATCAAGATCAAGCACGAGGGCAAGGCATCGTTTATTGAGCATCTAAAAGCATGCGGCGTAAAGCCCCACTGGTGCGGACCAACACCTGAAGCAAGCTAGCCCCTTCACATGTTTGCTTTTCATAGCAACAAGGTGTGGCTCTTCCTCTCCGGCTTCGACCACATCGGTCTACACACAGCACAATAAAATGATGAGATGAATTAATAATTTAGACAATATGCATATATATCAGATTAATTCTGTCAGAAGTCATGGGAACTTCGTGTGATCGATCCTATGCTTCAAGATTTAGTGCAGTATTTGTACCAAAGCTTGGGAGTCACTGCACTGAAAGGTTACTATAGAACCTTGAATCTTGAAGAAAGTGTCACATCCACTACTGGTGGAGCAAATCTAAGGAGACCACTCTTTACCTGCTGCGTCCTTGGTAATTATAAAATAAAAAATTAATGGATTGATTATCATTGAGGCCGTACATAATCTTGTCCTCGCGACTTTCAAAGGTTTCTGATGAGTAAGAAAACACAACGGTTTCATCGAGATCAAGCACAAGGGCATTGCCTACTGCGCATTTGAAGGCATGCGGCATAAAGCCCCGCTGGTGCGGACCAACTCCTGAAGCAAGCTAGAACATTAACGTGCTCGCTTTGCATAGCAACATGGTGTAGCTCTTATTCGCCAGCCTCCACCAGATCGGTCTACACATGGCATAATAAAATTGTGAGATGAATTTAGACTTTAGACAATATGCATATACATCCAGTTAATTCTGTTAGAAGTCATGGGAACTTCGTGTCATCGAATGTATGTTGCATGATTCAATGTAATATATATATACCTAAACTTGGCAGTCACTGCACTGGAAGGTTACAATACAACCTTGAATCATGAAGCAAGTGTGAAGTGCACTACTGGTGGAGCAAATCTAGGGAGACCACTTTTTACCTGCTGCCTCCTCATTAATTCTAAAACAAAAAAATAGTGGATTGATTATCATCCAAGCCATACATAATCTTGTCCATGCGACATTCGAAGGTTTCCGATGTGTTAGAATACAGAACGGTTTCATCGAGATCAAGCACGAGGGCAAGTCATCGCTTATTGAGCATCTGAAGGCATGCGGTGTAAAGCCATGTTGGTGCAGACCAACACTAGAAGCAAGCTAGACCTTTCACATGCTTGCTTTGCATAGAAACAAGGTGTAGTTCTTCCTCTGCGGCCTCCACCACAGGGGTCCACACACGGCACAATAAAATGAAGAGATGAATTAATAATTTAGACAATATAGATATACATCCAGTAAATTCAGTCGGAAGTCAAAGGAACGTCAAGTCATCGATCCTAGGGTACATGGTTTAATGCAATATATGTATCAAAACTCGGGAGTCACTGCACTGGAAGATATACATCTTGAAGCAAGTGTGAAGTGCACTACTACTGGAGAAAATCTAGGGAGACCACTTTTTACCTGATGCATCCTAGTTAATTCTAAAATAAAAAATGAATGGAATTGATATGATGTTGGATCGGTTATCCAGTACCATGAGACCTCGACGCCCCGCTAAAATCTAGAAATTCAGGATGTATATCCTAAACCTAAAAATATGCAAGCAGTGGGAGATCAAAAAAAAACATAAATCGTAGCCATAGATGGCTAGACGAGATGCTACATGTATACCATGCCCTTCTTCCAGCAGGAGTCGTGGAGCCTACGCAGGAGGGACTTGGGATGGAGATTAGCTGATTTGGCCTGGATCTTGCAGCACGAGGAGTAGGCGCTGATGACCTGCAGGAAGGCCAGCAGGCGGCCAGCGAAGGGCACCTCTCGCCGGCAACCGGTGGCTGATCCGGATCTTGTTCCTCGGGAACACGGCCGGCTGGTGGAGATCCATGCAAGATGACGATGCGCTTTCAGTTCCTGGTGGGAGGAGCACGTCGACGTCGCCTAGGAACACGTCGGTGTCGAACAAGGGCATGCTCCTCCTGGTCCCAACGCCGGCGGCGGCCATCATGGTGGTCGGATTGCTGGTTGTGGCAGGAGGCGGCAGGTTGGTAGGCGGGAGCCTCGGTCCCAGCGCCGGCGGCGGCGATGGGTGTAAACTGCAGCGAGAGAGATGTCGCCAGGTTGGCCGGCTCTGGCTGGAAATGGAAGCTATTTACATGGCTAAGGCAGGAAAATGGAAAGTATTACATGAGGGGGCTGGCCCGATGTGGGCCCGAACTGCCAGGATTGGTTGAACGTTATTCAAATTTCTGATTTTTCTATAAAGCCTGCTCTGGCTACATTTCCCCCGAGGCTCTTGTCGGGAAGAAAATATCTATTTCAGTTTTACGCAAAAACTCTGCTCCATTTTATTTTATTCTTTGATAAAGTATGATACATTCATATCAACAAAACACTCCCTCCTTCCCATAATGTAAAAACATTTCTGACACTAGTATTGTGTCAAAAACAAAAACACTCTCATGTTATGGGACAGAGGGAGTACCAATCACATGTCTTTCGAAACAAGACGATATAAGTGCTAGTCATGAACTCATGATCGAGAATGTATATAGTCCAGAAAGCCCGCAAAAGAAGTTCTTAAGGGAAAAAAGCAATGACGATCCATGACAAGCAACTAAATCCCAACCATCCCTTGAAAACACATGGACCGCGAGAATGATTCTTCACAAGCAACGCCTCTAGAAAAGGAATGACTTCCAATCATTGATGTTGCCGAATCCAACCATTTAAGGCTAGGCCATGAGTTTTCACCTGAGATGAAGTCTGAGCAAGCTCCAAACCAGTGTTAAAACTTCCAACAAAATTTCAGTGAAGTCCCTAATATTTCAGTGGGGTCCAAAATATTTGTAACCTCGAAATTTTAAGGCAGATTCAATCTGATTTCAAATAAAACTTAAATTATGTTAGAATTCATTAAAATTAAGTGAAATTTGAAATGTCAAAATCCAAAATAATTTTCCTAAGGGAGCAGTGCGAAAACACCACCGTTGTCTTGAATATATTTTAATCCTTGGTTCCAGCCAACGAGGTGCAGATCAAAGACTACATATGGTTTTGTCCATAGATCTGGTTATCGTGTTTCGGACTAAGAACAACATAAGTTTTCATACGAGCATGTATTTCGATCTGGGCTATAGCAGTTTGAATAAAGGACTGGATATTTATAATAATCATATTAGTCATTCCTCGCATATATCTTCTGGTCATTCTCCTCTTAGGTACGTTCTTCCAAAACAGATACAAGACAAGATGGGTAAAGCAAGTCACTTTGACAATTATGCATGGGAAACACATGAAATATTTGGAACACAAATTACAGTCTGTGCAAGGGTTCTTTTACACGAATTCCATTACACAAGACACAAAATAACTACAACCTAAGCTATGCTCAACACATGGGTTCTCCCACATGAATTCTATGACATGAGGCATAAAATTCTAAATCCTATAAATCTTATGTAATGCTCGGTGGTTCTCTTATATGAATTCCAGGACATGAGCCATAAATATTGAAATCACAAGTTATGCTCTACACTTGAGTTCTTTTGTATATATTCCATCACATGGTCCATAAAAGATTTAAAATACAAAGTATGCTTTGCGCATGGATTCTCTTATATGAATTCCTCACATGAGCACAAAATGTTACAACCACAAATGACAATTTGTGCATGTGTCCTGTTATATGTACTAGAAGAAGGCTATGACGAAAAACACGAATCGGCAGCTCGATGTACAGGATTTGAACAGAATTTTTTGTTCTAATCTGAACCCTGCTGCCATGTCTCCACCTTCATGCAGTGGGCTTGACTGGATCTTATGGTTTTCTCGCCGGAGATTCCCGACGCCACCAGCTACTACCCTGTTCCTCTCCCACCCTGGCACAACAAGGCACCTCTTCCTCTCCTCTGAATGTAACCGAAGGCCATCCCACCTGACATCCATGGCGCTAATTTCCATTTCACAATTACGGTTTGAGTTTTTTATACACACAACAAAATCTATCAGGCCCATGAGTGTAAGAGTGTTGAATTGGGTTCGGCCCAATTACAAGACGAGAGCGGCCGAGAGGAATACAAGAAGACACATTCCTCTTTGTATCCACATTTCACGGTACCTCGCCTGCATCCAGAAGTGCGGCTGCAGCAACCTCGACCTGGTCAAGGTACAAACCCAACCCCTCGTGACGGGTCTCGACCCAATCTTGGTAAGTCCTCAACACTCTCGCTCTCCCTATCTCTTTCGCTGGCTCCCACGCAGTGTTGTGTTGTTTACTAAATTCTCCAGTTATTTTAAGTTTTCACTTAGGCTCTGTGTAGTGATTATCTCAACTTATGCAATAACAACTATACCGTCGTGATGCGTAATTACAGATTGTTTTAGTGCTATAATTTGTTCTCGCTTCTATGTTTTATACTATTCTATGTATATCAGAGTATCTTTGACGTACATTCCTTGATTTTTAGAGTTAGGGGACAAAATATGTATCCTTAATTAGCTCCGCCTACATTTTATGTTTGCCGTTTTTACCCAAATAAACCACACCGTTACCATGTTTTACACTAATGTCATATTTAATAGTTGGCATAACTTTCGAAGTTCAGTTCAGTTAAAAAGATCATCCCATGTGACCGGAAAGTGTTTATGTTCAGATTATAAATCATATGCAATTTAATGGTTTTAAATGGATAGGGTGGTTGGCAATAGATAAATGATATTAGATTTGCATTCGGATTATTTCCTTTTTCGGTTATACGTCTTAGTTACTAAATTTAACTACAGGTTTGTTTTTGTAACTTGTTTGCATTGGCTTTAGAACAGGATTTTGCGTGGCTTACAAAAGAAAAGAGTCAGATGATTTGGTTGGGGTGTGGGACTGCACTACGGATCTAATCCGGATTGTTTAAGCTCGGATTTTGTCGTCTTTTCTACCTCTTATTTTAATTTGGGTGGCGTGTTAGGCGTGTCTTCCTTGGATTCTAGCTATCTCCTTTTCTTTCTGTTCTTCTCCTTTCATTTTTCTTTTCTTTGTCTTGGCCTTAGCACTGAAATTCATACCTACTATTTTGCAGGTAATCTTGGTGTCAAGGTAAAAGGCAAAGCCTGAAGGTAGACGATCGTCATTAGCTTGGTAGTCAATTATACAATATGTAGCAAACACTGTTGTCTTCGACTTAATGTTTGACTTATTCTTATTCAATCTCACCTTTTCATTTGCCTGACATCAGAACTGGAAACATCAAAATTGGTGCCCGGACATCTCCGCCCTTGGTGGTGCTCCTAGATGTGCTATACATCACCTCCTCGCCTCCTTGGCCGCTTTGGTGCCCGTGGCGTTTGTGCAAGGCGCAACTCCGATGCGGCGGCGTGGATGTGCGGTGTAGGAAGTGGTTCCTCGCCGGCTGGACGGCGTTCAGGCGCAACCCCGGTGCCCAGTGAGTACTGCCTCGACTACAACCTCCCTCGGTGAGCTCCATGTTCCTCCTGCTCCTCTGCTTCGGCTACTATATGGGATATGGCCAGGGCTATGATGATTAGTTATGGCTGATATAGGCATGCTCTCCAGCAATCTAGGCACTTTTGGGTATTAATTTGGATCCCCCCTCGTTTCTCTGAGGCGTTTTGATCACGTTCTTATTTTAGTGGCTCTGTCCTTGGTTGGTCATTTCTGATGAGTGCTAACCAGGGCAGTTTCACCCTCGTAAGAACATATTGATCTGGTGATCCAGAAACAATAACCATGGGAGAATCCTGATCGCCTTAGAGCTCAAACGAATATGGCCATTCGTTGCGTTGGCTTGATGCGTTTCTAGCCGTTGGATCGCGCGTGTGGAAGGCCTCGGCCGTAGGATAGAGCCCCTTCTCCTGTAGCAATGAATGGTTAATCCCATGGGGAAATATGTCGTGCCACCACCTGTAATTCATGTGCCCCACCGGTCGGAAGCCATTCTTGCTAGGGTGATGATGATTAATCGTGGCTGAAATAAGTGTGTCTTTGAGCAGTCCAGGCACCTGTGGGTATCAATTTGGATCCTCCCTATTGTCTCTAGAAACCTTTTTGATTCTGTGATACTTATTGTTCGGTCCTTGGATGGTCATTCTTGTTGAGTGATAACTAGGGCAACTTCATTGTATAAACAGATTGATCTGGTGATAAGAGATGACAGGGGTAGGTTATATGATCGAGGAAAGGCAAATCTGAGCCCACTATGCATTGAGCCCCAAACCCTTTTTATTTGTATTTAAAGGTGTTGCTTACTTATGCTCCAGTGTTTATAGCCGTCTTATGTAAAGATTTCTTCTCTCTCATATCTTTATTGCATATAAGTTGTTGTAGATCTTTTATTGGTTGTTGTTGGTCCTTGATTTAATCTGGTTAAGTGTAAGTTACACTTTGTTATACTAGAAAGACTCGCTCTCAGCAAGTCAACGGTTGAATGGCTTGTTTTAATTCGGTGTGATACTATTACCTCTATTTTTCCTCAATTTACCAGTTGCAGCTATTTTTTCTTACTTGCTACAAATAATAATGCTGCAGGATTTTTTTTGAGTGTTTTTATGGAGACAATGTTGGATTGTTCATGTAAAGGGTGACTGAGGTGGCTTGTCCCATGTTGCTGTCTGTATCCATAGACAATTTTTTTGACTTCTGTGATTAAGTTGTTGAGTTAATCCGAGCCATTGAGTGGCCATTTCCTTTTGTTTTCTTTATTTTGTTCTTAAGCTTCCCCAATTCTGTCTGCGACCCCTGCATTTTCTGGATCACGCACCAGACTAAATGTAGTGAACTTTGAAGGATGTGTGTTTTGTTTTCTTTGTAACTTATTTCCTTGCTAAGTAACCGTTTGGAGTTATTTTGTTTTCTTGCTACCTTCTGGACGACGGGCGGGCAGGCGGATCTGTGGACCACATCACCACAACCATATTGATGGTCTAATCTCGGGGTGAAAATACTCTCTTTGTGTCTCATTTATGTTAGTTGAATAGTTACTTGATTTGATGTTGGTAAGTTGGTTAGTATACTGCATGCTATTTCTAATTTTGTTAGTCCCATTCGGCAACTACAACTTGCACGATAAGGAGAATCGGATAATTCTAATTTCTAATTTTTGTGGGTGGTATGGCAACAGAGGGCTGCCGGCGGCTGGAGCTCCTCCTCTTCTCCACGACCAAAAGCACCACCTGCCGTAGCCCCCTCTCTTCTCCTCTCCGGTCGCCGTGGAGGAACGCCGCGTCCAGCCTCCCTCCCTCCTCGACAGCGACCGAAACCTTAGCTGGCCCCGCCCTTCCACCCATGGCAATGGTGAGGGCGCAGCAGGTCAGATCTCTCCTCCTCCTCTTCCTCTTATCCATCTGATGGTGTTCCTCTCCGCATCTGATGCCAAGGTACATGTGTGTGGTCGTGTGCAGGTGCAGCTGTTGTTTCAAGGAGAGGACGGCTGCTCCGAACCTCAAGGAGGTCCTCTCCCTCTTCTCTTCAGTTGTGTGCAGATTCATTTTTCCAATCCCTTTTCAACCAATGCGATTGGAACCTCAGCAGATAGATTCAGCAATGTAAAATAGAGACATGCTTACTGAACCTGAAGACTATTGTGTGTGATTTTCATAATATAGCAAGCTTTTTTTTATAATTGTAAGAACAATCTTAGTATTACCAGCCATACTTGTGGAGTTAAAATGGCCATACTTTTGAAGAAAACTATGGTGTGTGTGTGTGTGTGTGTGTGTGTGTGTGTGTGTGTGTGTGTAAGCATCACGTTTTGGTCAAGTTTTGGATGACTGAAACTGAACCAAATTGCTTGTGTATGTATCCATTTTATGTATGTACACATTACAATTTTTTCAAACTGGACAAAATAACTTCATCTGAACTCTTCTAGTGTCAAATATATTGAACTTGAATACATTGACACTCTTGTTCTAATGTCATTTTAATTGAGATCATTTTTTCACTCATGTTCTTGGGAACAAAATCTTTGTTTGCTTCTTATTGGTGACGCGCTAAGCTAACTTGGACCTTTTCACCTTGGTCTGTGCAGGATTGGAGCCATTGAAGCATTTGAATGGAGCATATGTATGCATGCTGCACTTCATCTCAAGAAATGTTTTCTTCGATGATGTAGAGTTATAGTTGTCAATATTTATCAAAAAGTTAGGTCAGTCAGTTTAATTATTGCATCTGGCCTCAAGCTTTCTAATGAAGTCAGTGGCAAGTAACAATTTTTTCCTGTTTGAAGTTTCTGTACTAACACATGCTTCTCGATCTTTTTATACATATTTGCTGATATGTTCTTCCTGAACGTTAGTATATATTCATATTGCAGACCACCCTGGGTAAAATCGAAGTTAGTAGCACTTACATATTGTAAATAAGGTTACTTTATACTTCTTGATTTCACCTGATATTGTAGTGCGGTATACCTTTATGTCGACTGGCTATTTTTTGTGCCTTTAGTGATCTTTTCATGACGATATTGAGCAATGCTATGTCTCGCTACTATCACAATTGAATATTTCTTCTACATTATTGTTATCCTATATGAATCCATAAGCTAAACTTGGATTCCTACTAAACTTAGCATTACCTGCTTGAGAAAAACGTTGGGACCGGCACCCTCGCGCCAAGGCCCGATACCGATCTAGCAGTCATTGAGCTTGGGAGTTCAACCGCCAGCCGGTTGGAAAGCGCTTTGTGGAAGACCGTATTCTGGTCGTGGACCAAACTCATAGGCCTAAAATCCTTTAAGTCCATCTTTGACAGTAGGGTGATGATTGGTTTGTTGATAGTCGGTAAATCTCGCATATCTCAAGTGGATGGGATTACTCGCTAAGATGCTGGCTTCAGACTACGTCATGTACTAATTTGTAAGGCCTTTATGAATCACTAGTAGAGTGTCCCGCTCAATGCGCGGGCTAGAACTTTAGACAGTTTACTAATGACATTATATTATTTACTTTGTGTGAATAAAATACGACATTTTTTTAGGTTTCCATTTTTAATATAAATTTATATTATATGAGTGAGTACTGTTGTCAAAGAAATTTCATATATCAAGTTTCATATACCCTTTTCATTTTTTAATTGTTGGTTCCAACAAAGGAAAAGAATAAGATCAGCAAGTTTCCAACGAAGAAATATGAAATTTCGTGGTTCGTTGCTAGAGAACTATTTCATTCTCCCATGGCTATATGAAATTTAGTAAGACTTATGAGCAGTAAGTTGACTACAACACATATATTATCTTGTAATTCTGATTTTTAATGGTGACCTAGAAAAAAATACCCTCAGGTTCTTCTGTATGAAATATTTTAGTCCCCATACAGTATCTACCCCTCCATTATGCATTCCCTATCATTTATTTTATCCTTTCATCTAATAATACATTTTAATCTTCTACTGGTTATAGGATGATCTTTCCTTCTATAATTATTGTTTTATATTAATAGTATTAGTAATTATGTTTATGATATGATTACAGTAAAGTAATACTAATAAGTAGCATATTTTCGTAATTGAAAAGATTAAACCTATCCAAAAGAATTCAATTAATTTGAACATAAAATTTTGAACAATGAAGTACTTCAATCAATATTTAAGTGTCTAATATCCTTTCATTTTAAAATTTAAAATTTACAGCTTCAGGTAATTGTAACATCGGCTGAATTGATGTATATGCATCTATGCAGGTTACAGGCAAATATTGTAATGTCGGAGTATGGTTTGATCGGTGGCCATTTAATTTACAAATTATATAAATAGAACGGATATACCATTTATTTTCTGAAATACTACCTCCGTTCCAAAATATAAATCTTTTTAGAGATTTCAATGCAGACTACGTACGAAGCAAAATGAGTAAATCTATACTCGAAAATATGTCTATATACGTCCATATGTAGTTCTTATTAAAATCTCTAAAAAGACTTATAGTCGAAAACAGAGGAAGTATATAATAACATACATGTATGTCCATTTAATTTTTGATATATAGGATGTAAATACATATATGATTGAGACGGTAGAGTAGAAGCGTGGTCAAGGCCATTTATCTTTGGAAAAATATTATAAGTAATTTCCAGAATTATAGAGGTCATTACAATAATGAATGTCATCCAAATGTAATGCGGTAGAAAAAATTAAATTGCACATAGTTTCTGTTTACATTTCAGCATATTTTTCCCTCCTATCTTTTTATTATATTGGTCAACATAGTTCACTCGCTCTTTCAATTAGCGATCCACTGCTGATCTCTAATCAAAACATTTCTGCTTAATCAGTGCCGGCCAAATCCATCACTATAGCATTGATTCATCAGCACATGGAGACGATACAGTTGTATGCTTATGTGATAACATGCATTATTTTCGACCCTGGCGTTAATTGATCTTCTTTTCAATAAAAACTTCAGGCTATCTTCGTATAGATTGTATAATTTTGATAAACCTTATGTATAACATGGCCAGTATTTTGATATGCTTTTACTGTAATGCAGGTTGCCATATACCTTTAATGCAAAGAGACAAAGAAGTTAATGTAATATGCAAAATGTAGGAGAGGAAGGTCGTTTGTAATACTTCACACATCCTAATTCAAACTTCCACACACAAATACATATCCAACAAATAGAATCTTCGGGCAGAATTAAAACCTAAAATCAGTTTTATTATAGACCAACAGCTGTAGAGAAGAACCACACATAAAGATCGCTCCAGCACAAAGAAAAAACGAAGAAAATACACTGCCATCTTGTATGCATAGCATAGGGCTTGGGTAGGTACATAGGAAGCCATATGCAGCTCTCCTTGCTGCTTAACGGAAATTTCTTTAACATCCTAGCACTCTGCGCTCATGACCTCCCAGTCCAAGCAGAGAAAGAAGTCGTTCCATTATTTCTCTATCTCCAAACTTTTCTAATTATGTTTTTCAATGATTTCCATGGATAAGTTTGCAGACCTAATCAAGGTTAAGATCAAGCTATGATTCTGCTGCAACGCGTCACCGGATACCAGAGAGGCGTCGGTGGAGCTGAAGAGGAGATCTTCCGTGCACACAATACATCTATAAAAAGGTGTATCAGATAATTGCATCCAACATACGGTAGACCTCGTATTATGTAACTGCTCGGGTCTACAGAGTGTAATACATAAGAATAAAGATTAATCAAAATATATAACAGTATATAGACCATATGCGATACAATGTGTATAGCCTGTTATGCACTTACCGGTGCCTAGCTCAATCACCTGGAGGTCTTGTGTATGTGGTCCTCCTGGGCAACATCACCGACATATATGTAGGATAGTATATGTGTCCTGACTCGTGAATTTCCGTTTATCTGATTTTTACCTGCACGAAAGATTGGATACCAGCAGTGTAATCTTCTTATCTAGATGTTGAGTTTAGGTGCCTGATGCCGATGTATACTCTCATGCATCTGTATGATTCATGATTAGACAGAGGGCGAGCGTCAGGACCTGATGCTGCACTGCAAACAGTCAGGAAATCACCTGCTTCTGGCCGAACATACATCTTGCTGCATCATGCTGGCTATACTACATATCATCTTGCTCTCCACGGATCTTCATGTCGTCGCCCGGGCGATGTTGCTAGCCTTTTATGGGAGGAGCCGCTGCAGCAAGCTATGCGTGGAACTGGGGATCACCATGGCAGTGCACGTTTGCAACAATTCTGGGGAGGAGTGTCTCCAGCTAGCTAGCTCTGAGAGGATCCCATGGTGATGCAGCTTTGTTGGGAAGGAGAGTTGGTGGCGGCCTGAGGATGGAGCCTCCATGGCTCGATACAGAAGTTATGGGAACCTATTTTTAGGGTAAAAAATGTTACGGGCAATTGATCAATAGAAAAGGCCTAGGGAAATTTTGTCCGATAATTCCTATCAACTCTAATCGAAGGAATCACCTGCTGCTGGCCGAACATAATGTTGCTGCATCATGCGGATCTTTATGTCCGCTAGATCGCATTGGTCGCCCGGGCGATGAGCTAGCTGTGTATGGGAGGAGCCGCTGCAGCAATCTATGCAAGGAACTGGGGATCACCATGGCAGCGCACGTGTGCAGCAATTCTGGGGAGGAGTATCTCCAGCTAGCTACCTCTGAGAGAATCCTATGGTGGTGCAGCTTTGTAGGGAAGAAGAGGCGGTGGCGGCCTGAGGATGGAGCGAGTATCTCCAGCTAGCTACCTCTGAGAGAATCCCATGGTGGTGCAGCTTTGTAGGGAAGAAGAGGCGGTGGCGGCCTGAGGATGGAGCCTCCATGGCTCGATACAGAAGTTATGGGAAGCCTATTTTTAGGGTAAAAGAAGTGACGGGCAATTGATCGATAGAAAAGACCCAGGGAAAATTTGTCCATGGCATAGGTGGGTGATCCCATCAAGTACTTTTTAATATAAATAGATTCCATGATATGAGACGTAAACTAGTTAAAATATAAACTGTGCTCTGTGCATGGATTCTTTTATATTAATACCATGATAGAGACTTAGAATACTTAGAATAAATATGCTCGGTGCATGTTTTTTTACATGAATACCATGACATGAGCATGTAACACTGAAAATATAAGTCGTGCTCCAGGCATGGGTTTCTTTGTGAAATAACATAACATGACTCACTAATTGCACAAAACATATATCCATCAAAGTATGGGTTAACAATAATATAAAACCATGTCATAAAGCTTCACTTGGTTACGCTCCATGTGGGCACTAT
>NC_057812.1:54677541-54682771 GCF_018294505.1 Triticum aestivum | reverse complement strand
CCCCACCTGAATATATTGATCATCAGAACGGGCGATGCCCCCAGTTCATTACAGCGAGAGGTTTGGGGCGACTCCGTAGAGCGCCAGAGCTCACAACACCCTAAGAATCAACGGGTCGGGGGAAGGAAGGCTTGAAGCCATGAGTCGATGTGGATTCTACGGTCAGCAGGCAGTTTGCAACGCCACAAAACTGCGTCTTCTCGGCAGCAGGCAAGCACCCGATCCATCGATGGTTGTTGATGTTGGAAGACAACCGAATTGCGATGCTTCCAGAGTTGCCAGCAACACAGCATGACGAACTCCAACTGTGAGCTCACCACCCCGGCCGCGCGCACCGCGAGTGCACCCAGGTCACATGCTGTGGCTCCGGCCGCCCCCACGCCCACTCTGTGCCAGAAAGCTTCGGCAAACGGGCAACCGAAGAGCATGTGGTCTGCGGACTCAAGAGCGGCCGGGCACAGCGGGCAGCCGGCGTCCTCCACAGCGACGATGTGTTTTCTGAGGAGCGTGTCGCGCGTGTGGATGCGCTTCTGAACCAGAAGCAAGCTGAAGAACTTCACCCTGGGAGGAACGCGCGCGCCCCAGATCAGGTCGGCGTAGTCGGCACGCACGCCCCCAAAGCGCAGGAGCCCGTACGCAGCAGCGGAAAACAAAGCCCCTTTGGGTGTGCGCGCACGGTCCAGCCGCCGGACGTCCGGCCCAGCCCTGCATGGCGAGGCATCCACCAGAGCCTGCACCGCTTGGAGCTCCTAACGACCGACTCTCGTCAGTCGAGGGACCAGGAAACTGGCGATCCCACGACGCCTCGCCTGCCAGACAGTGATCTCCACATCCGTCGTGTGAGAGAGGAGAGCGGGGAAGGCGGCGCCCACCACGGCGCAGGGTAGCCAGCAGTCCCACCAGAACGAGCACGTCCGCCCATCTCCAGCCTCCACCGAGGAGATGGAGCGATAGAGCGGGAGCAGCCTCGCCATCGTGTTTTTGTGTTCTCCCTGAGCGAGTTCGCCCCGAGACAGGAGTGAGTGACCGCCGGCCCCTTGCCATATCCAGGCCGCCCAGCGCGACCCGGGCATCGTGTGAAGCCGGTGCACCATTTTCAGCATAAGGCTTGTGTTTTGGGTTGCGAGGTCGCGCACCCCCAGCCCTCCTTCGGCTTTCGCCCTGCACACGCGCTCCCACGCCACAAGGCATTGCGCGCCGGAGGCACGGCCGGCGACGTTCCAAAGGAAGGCGCGGCGAAGGCCGTCCAGCGCACTGAGCACGGAGGGCGGCAGGAACATGGCCGCCATGGCATAGGTGGGGAGAGCGTCCAGGACCGCATTGATGAGGACGAGGCGCCCAGCCGGAGACAGGAGGCGGGCAGCCCACCCAGCGAGATATTTGTCCACCTTGGCGATCATGGGCAGGAAATCTGCATAGGGAAGCTTCTCCCAAGACAGGGGAGCCCAAGGTACGTCTGTGGGAACGCCCCGGTGTCGCAGCCAAGGATCCCCACCGCCTGAGCCCTGGTCTCCTCATCGACGTGCATCAGGACCACCGTGCTTTTGCTGAAGTTGATGATGAGCCCGGTGGCGGCCGCGAACTGGTCTAGGAGCAGCTTGAGCCGTGCCGCTCCGTCCGCGCACGCTCGCATGATGATGAGCGTGTCATCCGCGTACTGGAGCATGACAGCCGGAGCATCAGGCACAATGGGATGCCGAAGAACGTCGTCGCGGCGAATGAGCCGCTGGAGCACATCGGCCACCACGAGGAAGAGGTACAGAGAGGTTGGGTCCCCTTGCCGGAGGCCGCAGTTGACCTGGAACCAGCGCCCCGGCACGCCGTCGAGCAAGACTGCCGAGCGAGAGGAGTGGAAGAGGGTGTCCATCCAGTCACACCAAAGGGGCGGAAACCCGCGCACCGCCATGATCTTTCGCAAGCTTTCCCAGTTGATGGAGTCGAAAGCTTTCGCAAAATCTAGCTTCAGCACCAAGGTAGTAGCCCGCCTCCGGTGACAGCATTGCACCAACTCGGTAGCATAGACGAAGTTCTCCGAGATGCTTCACCCACGGACGAAGCCGGACTAGTCCTCATCGATGAGATGGGAGATCTGCCGCTGGAGCCGCGACGTGAGCCCACGGCAGAGGATTTTGACGTCGCAGTTCTGCAGGGAGACGGGGCGGAAGGACGCCGGGGACGGCACACCGGAGCCCTTCGGGAGCAGTGCAATGAAGGCGCGGTTGATCCCGTCCAGGCGATCCGCCCCCGCATGGAACTCATCGAACAGACGATGAAGATCGGCCGCAACAGCCGCCCAAGCAGCTTTGTAGAAGGCGGGGCCGATCCCGTCGGGCCCGGGGGCGCTGTTGCGATCAAGAGCTGCCACCGCAGCCTTGATTTCAGCCCGCTCGAAAGGCGCCACCAGCGCGGCCCCATCCACGACGGGAGCACTAGCGTAGAGGGCATCCAGGTCGAAGCCCCAGACAGGGGCCTTGGGGCGGCCCAGCAAGGAGGAGAAGAAGCCCAGCAGCGCTGCGGCCTTTTCTGCATGGCCCGTGACGAGTGCCCCTTCCACTTCCAGCACGCCAATCGTGTTGCAGTGGCGACGATGCCACGTCGAGGCGTGGAAAAACGCCGTGTTTTCGTCACCAGCCCGCACCGCACGACACTTGCCGCGTTGGCGCCAGTGCGCGCACTGCCTCAGGACAGAGGCAGCCAGGGCCGCCCTTGCATCGCATCGGAGGGAGTCTTCACAACCTGAGAGAGCGCGGTTTTCCTCGAGGAAGTCAAACAGGTCAATCAAAAATCTACAATCATTGTCAAAGGTGGGAATGAACCGGTGTTGCTTTTTCCAAACCTTGGAGGCGGTCCTGAACGACTTCTTACAAGCAGCCAAAGCCCCAGCAGCGTCCAAGGCATGAACCGGCCGAGCCCAGCGAGGGAGGGTGGCCGGAAGAAAAGCAGGGTCTAGGAGCCAGGCGTTCTCGAAGAAGAATCGAGAGGGGGACGGGATTTTGGTGGAGGCCGCGACCAAAAGCGGGACGTGGTCCGACGTGGTGCGGGGGAGAGATGTAAGAGATGTGTCGGGGAAGGTGGCGTTCCAAAGGTTGTTGAAGAAGACACGGTCGAGCCTAGCCAGGATGGGAGGAGTCTGACGGTTCGACCAAGTGTAAAGGCGATCCGAAAGATGCGCCTCATGCATGGCCAAGGCATTGATCAGCGCATTGAAATGGGAGGCACGCGCCGTGTCAAAATGCCCCCCATTTTTCTAACCAGCGCAACAAATGAGGTTGAAGTCGCCCACCGCGATCCAGGGGGTCGCGGCGTCACGGGGGGTAGAGAGCATGTCATCAACGAACGCCTCCGTAAGCGAGTGGTCGGAGGGGCCATACACGTTGGTGATAGTGAAAGGGGCATTGGTCACCACACACAGGAGGACCACGGTGAGAGAGAAGCGGGACTCAGACGAAGAGACCAGGGAAAAGGAAGAAGGATCCCAGGCAGTAACGATGCCACCCTGACTCCCATCGGCGTCCTTAGCCACAAACTGCGCAAAACAGCCTGGGAGGAAGGAGAGAGCCTTCCTGCGGCAAACCGTGGACAACTTAGTCTCCTGAAAGCAGAAAAGACCGGAGCGGGCCGCACACACGGAGTTTTTGACAACGTCGGATTTGTCACTAGCTCCTAAACCCTGGACGTTCCAAGAAAGGATGCGGAGAGATCGAACGGCGTTACAATTCATAGCAGCAGTGCACACCAGGACAGTACAGGAGGGGAAGCAGAGTAAAACAAAGACAGGGAGGGGAAGAACAAGTAACGGATACAAGCCCTCGCGACGGAGGCAGCAACATGAGACCAGGAGGGGGCACGCTAGCGCGCGCCGGAACAGCGACAGCCAAGGACGACCTAATCATCCTCGTGGGCTTGCACCGGGGCTTCAAGGATGCAGGCAGCAGAGCGAAGATCGGACACAGGCTTCATGCCCATGGGAGCGATCACCGCGTCCAGGATCTTGTCTTTCAGCACCCTAGATTTGAGCCTGGGAGAGCAGCCGAAAAGCGCATCCTTGAGGGCACGGAGCTTGATCGCCTTGGCCTCCACGCTAACCCAGGTAGGGGCCTCCTTCCCCGCCAGACGCACACTGCGGCGATGCTCGCCCCCGCCGGGAGGGGCGGCGGATGGCGCCAGCGGCTCAGGCTCGCAGATCTCCATGATGGAGAGCGTAGAGAGAGGGCTGACCGATCGAGAAGGGAACGAGGAGCCGGGGACACGCGGGGCGACCCAAGCGGGGGAGTGGTCAACACATCCATCCCCATCCCCCGTTGCAAGAGGAGGGAGGGGAGGAGCTCCCAGCACCCGCAGCACGGAGGCCAGCTGGCGGCCGCCACCGGCCGCGCCCGCGAGCAGGGCCCAAGACGGCGCCAGCCCCGCGCCCACGCCCCAGCGGCTGCCCACGCAGAGCGGGATGGTTGTGGGCGAAGGGAGGGGGCGTGCTGAAGAAGTTGATGTATTGGCCGTCCCTGGTGTAGGAGTCAGCCGCACGCCAGACGCGCACCGGCCACACCGAGACCACACGCGCCCCCCATCGCCCCCCGATTGGCCAGACGTCGCAAGGGACGTCCCTGGGGCTCCGAAGGCGAACCACCACCCTGACCGTGGCCAGCTCCTGCCCGGCCAGGGCAAGGGGATCGATCTCCAAGACTTTGCCGAAGGAGGCAAAGGCCGCGGCGATGCCTGGCGGGTTGAAGAACTCAGCAGCGAAGCCCGTGGCCGCGAGCAGCGCACAGGAGTCGACGTGGATGTCAACCCGCCCAAAAGCTTCTTCGCGATGGAGCTCGATGCGGGCACCTTCATGCAGGAAAGGTTGGTGCCGCATCGCCTCTTCACGGTCGGCCACCGAGGCAAAACGGAGGTACATGGCTCCAATGGAGGAAGGGATCATCTCCGGGAGGAGGTGCCCGATGGAGCGCAGAACGGCGGCCTGGACAGCCGTGGTGTCGTTGTGGAAAGCATTTGGCGGCTCGATGGTGACGACCGCCAGCCGCATGGCTGCGACGTAGTCTCCCTCTGGCATGAACACCTCGATGGAGTCAGGGCGCAGAGACTCCGCGGCAATCGAGCGCGAGTCTCCGGTCGAGAGGGTGGAGATGGAGGAGCTAGACCGCTCCGAGACACGCCCCTCCTCACCTGCAGAGGGCAGGGCAGGTGGCCGGACGGGAGCAAGAACAGGCTCAGGGTGGGCTTGGCTAGG
>NC_057812.1:54629956-54677091 GCF_018294505.1 Triticum aestivum | reverse complement strand
CGGGCGGGGGAGATAGCGCCGGCTTGGGGAGTGGGGAGGGAGCGGCGAGAGCCGGCACGGTGGCCGGAGACCCTGCAGCGACGACAACGAACCGGGTCGCGGCAGTCACGGATGTAGTGGAGGATGGAGAGACAGCGATAGCATCCAGAAAGGGAAAGAGGAGGGGTGGGGCGGGGCGTTTGCTTCAGGGCAGGACGGGGAGGGGGGCAAGAAGCGCGTCCAGATACGCCCCCCGCGCGCGCCGGCAGGGGAAGTAAACGCCACGGGCCCCGGCGCCACGGGATAGTCGCCATCCAGGTAGTCAATGCGAGGCAGACGCCCAGGACTGACACACCCAATGTCGCTGCGGGGGGCGACCGAATCCGTTGGGGAAACGGGAGCAGGATCCTCGCAGGGCCCAGACGATCCAACTAGCGAATCACAGCCCGAAACGAGGGCAGTTGGCAGGGGAAGTAAACCAGCGCAGGGGGTGCGGGGAGGGATAGGGTACCAGATAGGAATTGGTCTACTGCCTTGGCCGCGTCGCCCGGGACGCCCACGCGCAGTTACTCCAGGTTGGTGGAGTTTAATTTGGGATGGGCCACCCGAGCCCTCGCAGCGGCAGCCGCAGCACGGCCCCCACGACGCGAGGTGTGCAACGACAAGTTGATGGCCGTCATCAACCCAGGACCAACGGCGGCGACGAACTCGGCGTCGGCGGCGCTAGCAACCCGCACACAGAAGACCAGATCGCCCGCTGCGACCGCCTCGAGGGATTCGGAAGGATCGCAAAAGAAGTAGGAGAGGAGGCCGGCCACGCCCTTCGCCGAGAAACAGGCCGCCGGAAAGGGAGCAGCGACCCAAAGAGTGTCGGGACCGACAGTGGAGGGGTGGCGCGACAGCGAGAAAGGAACCCCGGACTGGAAAGCAGAAAACATGCGTGCATGGAAGGCTGTACCTAGGCGAGGAACAAGGTTGCCGACGCAGCTGGGGGGTTTGGCTTCGCACGGCGTCTCAGGACCTCCACCAATGGCGAAGCTGGCAACAGCAGCGGAACAGGGGTGGGAGGTGGCTACAATGGGTGGGTAGGGTGGAGTGGGATCGGTGGTGAGGCTCCCGGCGACGGCCCCCAGGGAAGCCCGCGGGTCGCCCAGCGGGTCGCCTGGTGGGTCGCGAGAGCTCATCCTCTGTGGGCACTATGTTGGTGCTGCCTGGTGTTAATCGTAGTGGAAGTAAGGTTGACCATAATGAAATTCATGTCGCACATGTGTTCAGTGATACATCTCCGTTATATCTATAGTTTTTATTGTTTCATGCCAATATTATACAGAGCTTTCACATACTTTTGGCAGACATATTGATCCGGTGCGCAGTGTCAGTTCATGTTTGTTGCATGTTTTTTGTTTTGTAGAATATCCATATTAAACGAAGTCCAAATGCAATAAAATTTTACGGAGATTTATTTTGGAATATATGTGATTTTGGGGAGGTGGAATCATCGCAAAAGGAAGCCCACAACCCCAACAGTACACCAGGGTGCGGCCCAGGGCCCTGGTGGGTTGTGGTCACCTCGTAAGGCGGTTGCTGCTCTACTTCGGGTGCAAGGAAGCTTGTATCCGTAAAAAAATGTGTTAAAATCTCAGTGCAACCGGAGTTATGTATCTCCGGGATTATAAGACACCATTTTCGGTCAGAAAAGAAGAACGCGAAACAGAAGAGAACAGACAGGCACAACTAGGAAAATGCTTACAGATAGAAGTTTACCGGTAGCGTTTGTTTATGACCCCACGTTACTAGTAGTTAGTAGTAGCGTTTTGTTCCTCCTAGGCGACTAGCGTCCCTCGGAGTCTATATCCATGATGTGATCACGTCTCAATAGGGATCGTTCCCATTCCTTGGTGATCTCGGTCCTGATGGCCTCCCCTTTCGACGCGAACTCGGCGACAATTGGCAGCGGTGGCTGCGGCGGTGGCGGTGCGGCGATGGCGAAACCTGACCCAGAAAATTTCTTCGATCAAATTGATCTGAACGATGAGGAGTCCGCGGATGTGGTGATCGATGAGGAAGATCTGGAGATCAAGAATAGTGTGCGGTGGCTGGCCCTGGCTAGGGTTCACACTGACAAAAACCTTCTCTTCGTCGGCGTTCTACCAGGATATGAGGGCAGCTTGCAACCCTGCACAAACTGTCAGATTCAGGCCGATTGGGCCAAACAGATTTGTCGTCCAAGCTTTTTGTCTGGGAGATTGGGAGAGAATCATGATGCAGTGACCATGGCTGTTCCGGAATATGGCGGTGTTGTTATGCCCGTATGATGGTTTTAGTACAGCTGAAGAGGTGGTGTTTGATCATATGCCCATCTGGCTCCAGATTCATAAGATTCCGGACCCCTATTGTAAGAAGAACATCATCGAGAAGCTGTTGAGGGGTGCCGGCGAGATCTTGGAGATGCGCCTGAACGGCAATACTAGGGGGGACTATGTGTGGGTGAGGGTGAACCACGACATGCGGCAGCCTCTCACAAAATTTGTAAGTGTGGTTCTAGCAAAAGAACATCAGTTTTACCTAGTTAGATATGAGAAGTTAGCAAGGTTTTGCAAAGTTTGTGGTCTAATTGGTCATGATCATAAATAGTGTGGACTAGGCGTTCACAATGAAAAGATGATGAAGTTTGGGGATTGGCTCTATGCTGATGGCCCTAGTAGACCTCGCCAGCAGAACAGGTCCGAGCAAATATTCTGGTTCTCAAACTTTCGGACGGGCTGTGAGCCCTCCTGCTCCTACACCAGCGAGGAATGAACAAGTGGAGACTGGTGTTTTGGATACAACGACGAGCCCTTTGAAATAGGGCAGTAGTCGTATGGAGGTGGACAGAGAGGCAAGGAAGAGGCTTAATATGGATGCGGTAGGCGATGCTCCTAGTACTATTGTGGGTACTCCAAAGGCGTTGCTGGGTCTTACAGATGGTAGTGGGATCGATGGTCATGAGAACAATTCACCAACAAGCCGTGATTCTAGCAACAAACATGTGAAGCTTTCGGAAGACAGTGACAACAATGAGATATCGGCGGACGCAATGAATGATTTGGTATGGAACTGCCGAGGGGGAACCGCCGGACAGTTCGTGAGGTGTTGGCCCTCACCAAAGAAAACAACCCCAAACTGGTTTTCCTGCGTGAGACCAGACAAACTGCTAACAAGGTGGAGAAGATGCGATGGAGGCTCGGCCTCAAGGGTTTTCATGGCGTTGAGAGTGACAGGAGAAGTGGGGGTTTAGCCCTCTTCTGGCATGAATCTCTCATAGTGACAGTTCTTGAAGCTTGCAACCAATTCATTGATGTCCGTGTTCTGGAGGTTGGTTCTGGCATATCTTAGCGACGCACCTTTGTGCTATCGATCCTAAGCTACATGATTTAATGCAATATTTGTACCAAAACCTGGGAGTCACTACACTGGGAGGTTACTATACAACCTTGAATCTTGAAGAAAGTGTGAAGTGCAGTACTGGTGGAGCAAATCTAGGGAGACCACCTTTTACCTGTTGTGTCCTGGTTAATTATAAAATAAAAAAATTAATGGATTGATCATCATCCCGGCCGTACATAATCTTGTCCATGTGACTTTCAAAGGTTTCCGATGTGTTAGAAAACACAACAGTTTCATCAAGATCAAGCACGAGGGCAGGCATCACTGATTGAGCATCTGAAGGCATGTGGCGTAAAGCCCCGCTGGTCCGGCCAACACCTGAAGCAAGCTATACCAATCACACATGCTTGCTTTGCATAGCAACAGGGTATAGCTCTTCCTCTCCGGTCTCCACCACAGTAATCAACAGACGGCACAATAAATTGATTAGATGAATTAATTATTTAGACAATATGAAAATACATCCAGTTATTTCAGTTAGTAGTCATCGGAACTTCATGTCATTGATCCTATGCTATATTATTTAATGCAATATTTGTAACAAAATTTGGGAGTCACTGCACTGGAAGGTTTCAATACAGGATTGAATCTTGAAGCAAGTGTGAAGTGCAGTACTAGTGGAGCAAATCTAGGGAGACCACTTTTTACATGTTTCCTCCTTGTTAATTATAAAATAAAAAATTTAATGGCTTGATTATCATCCAAGCCGTACATAATCTTGTCCATGCAACTTCCGAAGGTTTCCAATGTGTTAGAAAACACAACGGTCTCATCGAAGTCAAGAATGAGGGCGAGGCATCGCTTATGGAGCATATGGTGCGGACTAAAACCAAAAGAAAGCTAGACCTTCTGCATGCTTTCTTTGCATAGCAATGACGTGTAGCTCTCCCTTTCCGACCTCCACCACAACGGTCAAAACAGCACAATATAATGATGAGATGAATTAACAATTTACAGAATATGCATGTACATCAAGTTAATTCATCTCAGAAGTCATGGGAACTTCGTCTCATTGATCCTATATATGCTACATGATTTAAATCAATATTTGTGCCAAAACATGAGAGTCGCTACACTGGAAGGTTACAATGCAACCTTGAATCTCGAAACAAGTGTGAAGTGCACTACAAGTGGAGAAAATCTAGGGAGACCACTTTTATGTCTTGTTTCGTCGTTAATTTTAAAATAAAAAATTAATGGATTGATTATCATCCAAGCCATACATAATGTTGTCCATGCGACTTTCGAAGGTTTCTGATGTGTTAGAAAGCACAGCGGTTTCATCGAGATCATGCACGAGGGCAAGGCATCGCTTATTGAGCACATTTCATATGCTTGCTTTTCATAGCAACAAGGTGTGGCTCTTCCTCTCTGGCCTCCACCACAGCGGTCTACACACATCACAATAAAATGATGAGATGAATTAATAATTTGGAAAATATGCATATACATCCAGTTCATTCAATCAGAAGTCATGGGAACTTCGTGCTATCGATCCTAAGCTACATGATTTAATGGAATATTTGTACCAAAACCTAGGAGTCACTACACAGGGAGGTTACTATACAACCTTGAATCTTGAAGAAAGTGTGAAGTGCACTACTGGTGGAGCAAATCTAGGGAGACTATTTTTTACCTGCTACGTCTTGGTTAATTCTAAAATTTAAAAAATTAATGGATTGATTGTCATCCAAATGGTACATAATCTTGTCCATGCGACTTTCAAAGGATTCCGACATGTTTGAAAACACAGCGGTTTCAACAAGATCAAGCACGAGGGCAAGGCATCACTGATTGAGCATCTGAAGGCATGTGGCTTAAAGCCTTTCTAGTGTGGTCAACACCTGAAGCAAGCTATACCTATCACATGCTTGTTTTGCATCGCAACAAGGTGTAGCTCTTCCTCTCTGGTCTCCACCATAGCGATCTACACACAACACAATGTAATGATGAGATGAATTAATTATTTGGACAATATGAAAATACATCCAGTTAATTTAGTAACTAGTCATGGGAACTTCATGTCATCGATCCTATGCTATATCGTTTAATGCAATATTTGTACCAAAATTTGGGAGTCACGTCACTGGAAGGTTTCAATACCACATTGAATCTTGAAGCAAGTGTGAAGTGCAGTACTAGTGGAGAAAATCTAGGGAGACCACTTTTTACCTGTTTCTTCCTCGTTAATTATAAAATAAAAAAATTAATGGATTAATTATCATCCAAGCCATACATAATATTGTCCACGCGACTTTCGAAGGTTTCCAATGTGTTAGAAAACACAATAGTCTTATCGAGGTCAAGCATGAGGGCAGGGCATCGCTTATTGAGCATATGAAGGCATACCGCGTAAAGCACCACTGGTGCGGACCAATACCAGAAGCAAACTAGACCTTTCGCATGCTAGCTTTGCATAGAAACAAGGTGTACCTCTTCCTCTCCGACCTCCACCACAGTGGTCAACACATCACAATATAATGATGAGATGAATTAATAATTTACAGAATATGCATGTACATCAAGTTAATTCACTCAGAAGTCATGGGAACTTCGTGTCATTGATCGTATGCTACATGATTTAAATCAATATTTGTAACAAAACATGAGAGTCACTACACTGGAAGGTTACAATGCAACCTTGAATCTTGAAGCAAGTGTGAAGTGCACTACAGGTGAAGAAAATCTAGGGAGACCACTTTTTACGTCTTGTTTCCTCATTAATTGTAAAATAAAAAATTAATGGATTGATTATCATCCAAGCCATACATAATCTTGTCCATGCGACTTTAGAAGGTTTCTAATGTGTTAGAAAGCACATCGGTTTCATCGAGATCAAGCATGAGGGCAAGGCATCGCTTATTGAGCATCTAAAATCATGCGGCGTAAAGCCCCACTGGTGTGGACCAACACCTGAAGCAAGCTAGACCTTTCACATGCTTGCTTTTCATAGCAACAAGGTGTGGCTCTTCCTCTCCGGCCTCCACCACATCGGTCTACACACATCACAATAAAATGATGAGATCAATTAATAATTTAGACAATAGCATATACATCAGATTAATTCCATTAGTAGTCATGGGAACTTCGTGTGATCGATCCTATGCTTCAAGATTTAGTTCAGTATTTGTACCAAAACTTGGGAGTGACTGCACTGGAAGGTTACTATAGAACCTTGAATCTTGAAGAAAGTGTGACATCCGCTACTGGTGGAGCAAATCAAAGGAGACCATTCTTTACCTGTTTCGTCCTTGGTAATTCTAAAATAAAAAAAATTTAATGGATTGATTATCATCGAGGCCGTACATAATCTTGTCCTTGCGACTTCCAAAGGTTTCCGATGAGTAAAAAAACACCACGGTTTCATCGAGATCAAGCACGAGGGCATCGCCTATTGCGCACCTGAAGGCATGCGGCAGAAAGCCCCGCTGGTGCGGACTAACTCCTGAAGCAAGCTAGAACATTCACGTGCTTGCTTTGCAAAGCAACATGGTGTAGCTCTTATTCGCCAGCCTCCACCAGATCGGTCTACACACAGCATAATAAAATTGTGAGATGAATTTAGAATTTAGACAATATGCATCTACATCCAGTTAATTCTGTTAGAAGTCATGGGAACTTCGTGTCATCGAATGTATGTTGCATGATTCAATGCAATATTTATACCTAAACTTGGGAGTCACTGCACTGGAAGGTTACAATACAACCATGAATCATGAAGCAAGTGTGAAGTGCACTATTGGTGGAACAAATCTAGGGAGACCACTTTTCACTTCCTGCCTCCTCATTAATTCTAAAACAAAAAAATAGTGGATTGATTACCATCCAAGCCATACATAATCTTGTCCATGCAACATTCGAAGGTTTCCGATGTGTTAGAATACACAACGGTTTCATCGAGATCAAGCACGAGGGCAAGGCATCGCTTATTGAGCATCTGAAGGCATGCGGTGTAAAGCCATGTTGGTGCGGACCAACACCAGAAGCAAGCTAGACCTTTCACATGCTTGCTTCGCATAGAAACAAGGTGTAGTTCTTCCTCTCCGGCCTCCACCACAGGTGTCCACACACAGCACAATAAAATGATGAGATGAATTAATAATTTAGACAATATATATATACATCTAATTAATTCAGTCAGAAGTCAAAGGAACTTCATGTCATCGATCCTAGGGTACATGATTTAATGCAATATATGTATCAAAACTCGGGAGTCACTGCACTGGAAGGTTTCAATAGAACCTTGAATCTTGAAGCAAGTGTGAAGTGCACTGCTAGTGGAGAAAATCTAGGGAGACCACTTTTTACCTGCTGCATCCTCGTTAATTTTAAAATAAAAAATGGATGGAATTGATATGATGTTGGATCGGTTATCCAGTACCATGAGACCTCGACGCCCCGCTAAAAACTAGAAATTCAGGATGTATATCCTAAACCTAAAAATATGCAAGCAGTGGGAGATTAAAAAAACATAAATTGTAGCCATAGATGGCTAGACGAGATGCTACATGTATACCATGCCCTTCTTCCAGCAGGAGTCGTGGAGCCTACGCAGGAGGGACTTGGGATGGAGATTAGCTGATTTGGCCTGGATCTTGCAGCACGAGGAGTAGGCGCTGATGACCTGCAGGAAGGCCAGGTGGCCAGCGAAGGGCACCTCTCGCCGGCAACCGGTGGCTGATCCGGATCTTGTTCCTCGGGAACACGGCCGGCTGGTGGAGATCCATGCAAGATGATGATGCGCTTTCAGTTCCTGGTGGGAGGAGCACGTCGACGTCGCCCAGGAACACGTCGGTGTCGAACAAGGGCATGCTCCTCCTAGTCCCAACACCGGCGGCGGCCATCATGGTGGTTGGATTGCTGGTTGTGGCAGGGGGCGGCGGGTTGGTAGGTGGGAGCCTCGGTCCCAGCGCCAGCGGCGGTGATGGGTGTAAACTGCAGCGAGAGAGATGTCGCCAGGTTGGCCGGCTCTGGCTGGAAATGGAAGCTATTTACATGGCTAAGGCAGGAAATGAAAGTATTACATGAGGGGGCCGGCTGGCCGGATGTGGGCCCGAACTGCCAGGGATTGGTTGAACGTTATTCAAATTTGAGTGAATTCCGGTTTTTACCCCCTATTTTGACATTTTTGACACTAATTACCCCATTTAGCAAGATTTCATCCATTTTACCCCATTTAGCAAAAATGTTGCCACAGTTTACCCCGTTTAATTTTTTTGAGCATTCTGACTGGTGGGTCACAATTGTCGGGTCCAGCTGGCATGCCACGTCAGTGGTTTTTCCTGGCTATTTTTCTCACTGCTGAACTGGGCAGCGCCGCTTCTTCTGACCGGCTCAGCCGATGGAGGTCGCTCGCGGCACGTCCAACGTCCAAGTCGGCCGCGCGCCACGCTCGCCTCCCATGGCTTCTCGTTTGTGTTGCTCTCCCCCAATTAACATTCAAACTGATTTTCTTATAAGCATCAAGTTCCTCTAGCGTGTTCACCATGCCTGCATCATTTGTTAACTCAATCATGGAGTTCCCGTTGGCCCCCTTCTTCTGATAATTAGCGCTGTCCCAAGGGTTGGAACCCAATTCCTTCATCTTCTCCTTTATATCAAAATAAATAATGAAATACCTCTCAATCATCTCTGGCTCTGGATTCTTGTATCGTAAAATATGCCTAACACTCTACATCTCCGTTGCCATCCGCTTTGTGCAAGAAAAAGAAAAATGAATTAGTGGCTGCAATCGTAATATACTCTAATATGGTGAACGAACACGTTTCAGCATGCATCATAAGATACAAAGATCCAAACTTCCTTTACAGCTAGCAAGTAACAACACATACTCTTCAGTCAACATATTTGCTACCTAGATATTTAGATATGTAGGTGCATCAGAGTTAGTAAAGTAGTATATTTACACCACTTTAATCTAATCTACAGAACCATCCATACTTAAGGCCATATATGATAACTGAAGAAAAACATACATGATTTTAGATTATATTGGTAACAATTTCTCCTATAATTTATTCAATGGTAACATGACATGCTGATCAAGTACAATCGTCCCATCAGAATACTTCAAACCGGAAATGAGTTTAGTAGGGAGAAAAATAGACAGCAAAAACCCATTGACGTGGCATGCCAGCTAGACCTGACAAATTGTGACCCGTAGGTCAGAACGCACGCAAAATTTAAAAGAGGGTAAATTGTGGCAACACTTGTGCTAAATGGGGTAAAACGGATGAAATCCCGCTAAATGGGGTAATTAGTGTCAAAAAAGTCAAAATAGGGGGTAAAAACCGGAATTCACTCTTCAAATTTCTGATTTTTTCTATAAAGCCTGCTCTGGCTACATTTCCCCCGAGGCTCTTGTCGGGAAGAAAATATCTATTTAAGTTTTACACAAAAACTCTGCTCCATTTTATTATATTCTTTGATAAAGTATGATACATTCATATCAACAAAATACTCCCTCCTTCCCATAATGTAAAAACATTTCTGACACTAGTATTGTGTCAAAAACAAAAACACTCTCATGTTATGGGACGGAGGGAGTACCAATCACATGTCTTTTGAAACAAGACGATGTAAGTGCTAGTCCGAACTCACGATCGAGAATGTATACAGTCCAGAAAGCCCGCAAAAGAAGTTCTTAAGGGGAAAAAGCAATGACGATCCATGACAAGCAACTAAATCCCAACCATCCCTTGACAACACATGGACCGCGAGAATGATTCTTCACAAGCAACACCTCTAGAAATGGAATGACTTCCAATCATTGATGTTGCCGAATCCAACCATTTAAGGCCAGGCCATGAGTTTTCACCTGAGATGAAGTCTGAGCAAGCTCCAAACCAGTGTTAAAAATTTCAACAAAATTTCAGTGAAGTCCCTAATATTTCAGTGGGGTCGAAAATATTTGTAACCTCGAAATTTTAAGGCAGATTCAATCTGATTTCAAATAAAACTTAAATTATGTTAGAATTCATTAAAATTAAGTTAAATTTGAAATGTCAAAATCCAAAATAATTTTCCTAAGGGAGCAGTGCGAAAACACCACCGTTGTCTTGAATATATTTTAGTCCTTGGTTCCAGCCAACGTGGTGCACATCAAAGACTGCGTATGCTTTTGTCCATAGATCTGGTTATCGTGTTTCGGACAAAGAACAACATAGGTTTTCATACGAGCATGTCTTTCGATCTGGCTATAGCAGTTTGGATAAACGACTGCATATTTATAATAATCATATTAGTCGTTCCTCGCATATATCTTCTAGTCATTCCCCTCTTAGGTACGTTCTTCCAAAACAGATACAAGTCAAGATGGGTAAAGCAAGTCACTTTGACAATTATGCATGGGAAACACATGAAATATTTAAAACACAAATTATAGTCTGTGCAAGGGTTCTTTTACACGAATTCCATTACACAAGACACAAAATAACTACAACCCAAGCTATGCTCAACACATGGGTTCTCCCACATGAATTCTATGACATGAGGCATAAAATTCGAAATCCTTTAAATCTTATGTAATGCTCGGTGGTTCTCTTATAAGAATTCCAGGACATGAGCCATAAATATTGAAATAACAAGTTATGCTCTACACATGAGTTCTTTTGTATATATTCCATCACATGGTCCATAAAAGATTTAAAATACAAATTATGCTTTGCTCATGGATTCTCTTATATGAATTCCTCACATGAGCACAACATGTTACAACCACAAATGACAATTTGTGCGTGCGCCCTTTTATATGAATTCCATGATATGAGACGTAAACTAGTTAAAATATGAATTGTGCTCTATGCGTGGATTCTTTTATATTAATACCATGATAGAGACTTAGAATACTTAGAATAAAAATATGCTTGGTGCATGTTTTTTTACCATGAATACCATGACATGAGCATGTAACACTGAAAATATAAGTCGTGCTCCAGGCATGGGTTTCTTTGTGAAATAACATAACATGACTCACTAATTGCGCAAAACATATATCATCAAAGTATGGGTTAACAATAATATAAAACCATGTCATAAAGCTTCACTTGGTTACGTTCCATGTGGGCACTATGTTTTTTTTGAATTTTCACCGGGGGGGGGGGAGTTTCCCCCACCTGAATATATTGATCATCAGAACGGGCTATAAGACACCATTTTCGGTCAGAAAAGAAGAACGCGAAACAGAAGAGAACAGACAGGCACAACTAAGAAAATGCTTACAGATAGAAGTTTACCAGTAGCGTTTGTTTATGACCCCATGTTACTAGTAGTTAGTAGTAGTGTTTTGTTCCTCCTAGGCGACTAGCATCCCTCGGAGTCTATATCCATGATGTGATTGCGTCTCAATAGGGATCGTTCCCATTCCCTGGTGATCTCGGTCCTGATGGCCTCCCCTTTCGACGCGAACTCGGCGACAATTGGCAGCAGTGGCCGTGGCGGTGGCGGTGCGGCGATGGCGAAACCTGACCTAGAAAATTTCTTCGATCAAATTGATCTGAACGATGAGGAGTTCGCGGATGTGGTGATCGATGAGGAAGATCTAGAGATCAAGGATAGTGTGCGGTGGCTGGCCCTGGCTAGGGTTCACACTGACAAAAACCTTCTCTTCATCGGCGTTCTACAAGGATATGAGGGCAGCTTGCAACCCTGCACAAACTGTCAGATTCAGGCCGATTGGGCCAAACAGATTTGTCGTCCAAGCTTTTTGTCTGGGAGATTGGGAGAGAATCATGATGCAGTGACCATGGCTGTAACGAAATATGGCGGTGTTGTTATGCCCGTATGATGGTTTTAGTAGAGCTGAAGAGGTGGTGTTTGATTATATGCCCATCTGGCTCCTGATTCATAATCTTCCGGACCCCTATTGTAAGAAGAACATCATCGAGAAGCTGTTGAGGGGCGCCGGCGAGATCTTGGAGATGCGCCTGAACGGCAATACTAGGCGGACTATGTGCGGGTGAGGGTGAACCACGACATGCGGCAGCCTCTCACAAAATTTGTAAGTGTGGTTCTAGCAAAAGAACGTCAGGTTTACCTAGTTAGATATGAGAAGCTAGCAAGGTTTTGCAAAGTTTGTGGTCTAATTCGTCATGATCATAAATAGTGTGGACTAGGCGTTCACAATGAAAAGATGATGAAGTTTGGGGATTGGCTCTATGCTGATAGCCCTAGTAGACCTCGCCAGCAGACAGGTCCGAGCAAATATTCTGGTGCTCAAACTTTCGGACGGGCTGTGAGCCCTCCTGCTCCTACACCAGCGAGGAATGAACAAGTGGAGACTGGTGTTTTGGATACAACGATGAGCCCTTTGAAATAGGGCATCAGTCGTATGGAGGTGGACAGGGAGGCAAGGAAGAGGCTTAATATGGATGCGGTAGGCGATGCTCCTAGTACTATTGTGGGTACTCCGAAGGCGTTGCTGGGTCTTACAGATGGTAGTGGGATCGATGTTCATGAGAACAATTCACCAACAAGCCGTGATTCTAGCAACAAACATGTGAAGCTTTCGAAAGACGGTGACAACAATGAGATATCGGCGGACGCAATGAATGATTTGGTATGGAACTGCCGAGGGGGAACCGCCGGACAGTTCGTGAAGTGTTGGCCCTCACCAAAGAAAACAACCCCAAACTGGTTTTCCTGTGTGAGACCAAACAAACTGCTAACAAGGTGGAGAAGATGCGATGGAGGCTCGGCTTCAAGGGTTTTCATGGCGTTGAGAGTAACGGGAGAAGTGGGGGTTTAGCTCTCTTCTGGCATGAGTCTTTCATAGTGACAGTTCTTGAAGCTTGCAACCAATTCATTGATGTCCGTGTTCTGGAGGTTGGTTCTGGCATATCTTAGCGACGCACCTTTGTGCTATCAATCCTAAGCTACATGATTTAATGCAATATTTGTACCAAAACCTGGGAGTCACTACATTGGGAGGTTACTATACAACCTTGAATCTTGAAGAAAGTGTGAAGTGTCCTGGTTAATTATAAAATAAAAAATTTAATGGATTGATTATCATCTCGGCCGTACATAATCTTGTCCATGCGACTTTCGAAGGTTTCCGATGTGTTAGAAAACACAACGGTTTCATCAAGATCAAGCACGAGGGCAGGCATCACTGATTGAGCATCTGAAGGCATGTGGCGTAAAGCCCCGCTGGTCCGGCCAACACCTGAAGCAAGCTATACCAATCACACATGCTTGCTTTGCATAGCAACAGGGTATAGCTCTTCCTCTCCGGTATCCACCACAGTGATCAACAGACGGCACAATAAATTGATTAGATGAATTAATTATTTACACAATATGAAAATACATCCAGTTATTTCAGTTAGTAGTCATCGGAACTTCATGTCATCGATCCTATGCTATATTATTTAATGCAATATTTGTAACAAAATTTGGGAGTCACTGCACTGGAAGGTTTCAATACAGGATTGAATCTTGAAGCAAGTGTGAAGTGCAGTACTGGTGGAGCAAATCTGGAGAGACCACTTTTTACATGTTTCCTCCTTGTTAATTATAAAATAAGAAATTTAATGGCTTGATTATCATCCAAGCCGTACATAATCTTGTTCATGCGACTTCCGAAGGTTTCCAATGTGTTAGAAAACACAACGGTCTCATCGAGGTTAAGAATGAGGGCGAGGCATCGCTTATGGAGCATCTGTAGGCATGCCACGTAAAGCACCGCTGGTGCGGACTAACACCAAAAGAAAGCTAGACCTTCTGCATGCTTTCTTTGCATAGCAATGACGTGTAGCTCTCCCTTTCCGACCTCCACCACAACGGTCAAAACAGCACAATATAATGATGAGATGAATTAACAATTTACAGAATATGCATGTACATCAAGTTAATTCATCTCAGAAGTCATGGGAACTTCGTCTCATTGATCCTATGCTACATGATTTAAATCAATATTTGTACCAAAACATGAGAGTCGCTACACTGGAAGGTTACAATGCAACCTTGAATCTCGAAACAAGTGTGAAGTGCACTACAAGTGGAGAAAATCTAGGGAGACCACTTTTATGTCTTGTTTCATCGTTAATTTTAAAATAAAAAATTAATGGATTGATTGTCATCCAAGCCATACATAATGTTGTCCATGCGACTTTCGAAGGTTTCTGATGTGTTAGAAAGCACAGCGGTTTCATCGAGATCATGCACGAGGGCAAGGCATCGCTTATTGAGCACATTTCATATGCTTGCTTTTCATAGCAACAAGGTGTGGCTCTTCCTCTCTGGCCTCCACCACAGCGGTCTACACACATCACAATAAAATGATGAGATGAATTAATAATTTGGACAATATGCATATACATCCAGTTCATTCAATCAGAAGTCATGGGAACTTCGTGCTATCGATCCTAAGATACATGATTTAATGGAATATTTGTACCAAAACCTAGGAGTCACTACACAGGGAGGTTACTATACAACCCTGAATCTTGAAGAAAGTGTGAAGTGCACTACTGGTGGAGCAAATCTAGGGAGACTACTTTTTACCTGCTACGTCTTGGTTTATTCTAAAATTTAAAAAAATAATGGATTGATTGTCATCCAAACGGTACATAATCTTGTCCATGGGACTTTCAAAGGATTCCGACATGTTTGAAAACACAGCGGTTTCAACAAGATCAAGCACGAGGGCAAGGCATCACTGATTGAGCATCTGAAGGCATGTGGCTTAAAGCCTTTCTAGTGCGGTCAACACCTGAAGCAAGCTATACCTATCACATGCTTGTTTTGCATAGCAACAAGGTGTAGCTCTTCCTCTCTGGTCTCCACCATAGCGATCTACACACAGCACAATGTAATGATGAGATGAATTAATTATTTGGACAATATGAAAATACATCCAGTTAATTCACTAACTAGTCATGGGAACTTCATGTCATCGATCCTATGCTATATCATTTAATGCAATATTTGTAACAAAATTTGGGAGTCACTGCACTGGAAGGTTGCAATACAGGATTGAATCTTGAAGCAAGTGTGAAGTGCAGTACTGGTGGAGCAAATCTGGAGAGACCACTTTTTACATGTTTCCTCCTTGTTAATTATAAAATAAGAAATTTAATGGCTTGATTATCATCCAAGCCGTACATAATCTTGTCCATGCGACTTCCGAAGGTATCCAATGTGTTAGAAAACACAACGGTCTCATCGAGGTTAAGAATGAGGGCGAGGCATCGCTTATGGAGCATCTGTAGGCATGCCACGTAAAGCACTGCTGGTGCGAACTAACACCAAAAGAAAGCTAGACCTTCTGCATGCTTTCTTTGCATAGCAATGACGTGTAGCTCTCCCTTTCCAACCTCCACCACAACGGTCAAAACAGCACAATATAATGATGAGATGAATTAACAATTTACAGAATATGCATGTACATCAAGTTAATTCATCTCAGAAGTCATGGGAACTTCGTCTCATTGATCCTATGCTACATGATTTAAATCAATATTTGTACCAAAACATGAGAGTCGCTACACTGGAAGGTTACAATGCAACCTTGAATCTCGAAACAAGTGTGAAGTGCACTACAAGTGGAGAAAATCTAGGGAGACCACTTTTATGTCTTGTTTCATCGTTAATTTTAAAATAAAAAATTAATGGATTGATTGTCATCCAAGCCATACATAATGTTGTCCATGCGACTTTCGAAGGTTTCTGATGTGTTAGAAAGCACAGCGGTTTCATCGAGATCATGCACGAGGGCAAGGCATCGCTTATTGAGCACATTTCATATGCTTGCTTTTCATAGCAACAAGGTGTGGCTCTTCCTCTCTGGCCTCCACCACAGCGGTCTACACACATCACAATAAAATGATGAGATGAATTAATAATTTGGACAATATGCATATACATCCAGTTCATTCAATCAGAAGTCATGGGAACTTCGTGCTATCGATCCTAAGATACATGATTTAATGGAATATTTGTACCAAAACCTAGGAGTCACTACACAGGGAGGTTACTATACAACCCTGAATCTTGAAGAAAGTGTGAAGTGCACTACTGGTGGAGCAAATCTAGGGAGACTACTTTTTACCTGCTACGTCTTGGTTTATTCTAAAATTTAAAAAATTAATGGATTGATTGTCATCCAAACGGTACATAATCTTGTCCATGGGACTTTCAAAGGATTCCGACATGTTTGAAAACACAGCGGTTTCAACAAGATCAAGCACGAGGGCAAGGCATCACTGATTGAGCATCTGAAGGCATGTGGCTTAAAGCCTTTCTAGTGCGGTCAACACCTGAAGCAAGCTATACCTATCACATGCTTGTTTTGCATAGCAACAAGGTGTAGCTCTTCCTCTCTGGTCTCCACCATAGCGATCTACACACAGCACAATGTAATGATGAGATGAATTAATTATTTGGACAATATGAAAATACATCCAGTTAATTCACTAACTAGTCATGGGAACTTCATGTCATCGATCCTATGCTATATCATTTAATGCAATATTTGTACCAAAATTTGGGAGTCACTTCACTGGAAGGTTTCAATACGACATTGAATCTTGAAGCAAGTGTGAAGTGTAGTACTAGTGGAGAAAATCTAGGGAGACCACTTTTTACCTGTTTCTTCCTCGTTAATTATAAAATAAAAAATTAATGGATTAATTATCATCCAAGCCATACATAATCTTGTCCACGCGACTTTCGAAGGTTTCCAATGTGTTAGAAAACACAATAGTCTTATCGAGGTCAAGCATGAGGGCAAGGCATCGCTTATTGAGCATATGAAGGCATACCGCGTAAAGCGCCACTGGTGCGGACCAATACCAGAAGCAAACTAGACCTTTCGCATGCTAGCTTTGCATAGAAACAAGGTGTACCTCTTCCTCTCCGACCTCCACCACAGCGGTTAACACATCACAATATAATGATGAGATGAATTAATAATTTACAGAATATGCATGTACATCAAGTTAATTCACTCAGAAGTCATGGGAACTTCGTGTCATTGATCCTATGCTACATGATTTAAATCAATATTTGTAACAAAACATGAGAGTCACTACACTGGAATGTTACAATGCAACCTTGAATCTTGAAGCAAGTGTGAAGTGCACTACAGGTGAAGAAAATCTAGGGAGACCACTTTTTACGTCTTGTTTCCTCATTAATTGTAAAATAAAAAATTAATGGATTGATTATCATCCAAGCCATACATAATCTTGTCCATGCGACTTTAGAAGGTTTCTAATGTGTTAGAAAGCACGGCGGTTTCTTCGAGATCAAGCACGAGGGCAAGGCATCGCTTATTGAGCATCTAAAATCATGCGGCGTAAAGCCCCACTAGTGTGGACCTGTTGGGGAACGTAGTAATTTCAAAAAAATTCCTACGCACACGCAAGATCATGTTGATGGATAGCAACGAGGGGAGAATGTGATCTACGTACCCTTGTAGATCGACAACGGAAGCGTTTGGTTGATGTATTCGTACGTCTTCACGGCCCGACCGATCAAGCACCGAAACTACGGCACCTCCAAGTTTTAGCACACGTTCAGCTCGATGACAATCCCCGGACTCCGATCCAGCAAAGTGTCGGGGAAGAGTTCCGTCAGCACGACGGCGTGGTGACGATCTTGATGTACTACTATCGCAGGGCTTCGCCTAAGCACCGCTACAATATTATCGAGGACTATGGTGGCAGGGGGCGCCGCACACGGCTAAGAATAAGATCATGTGGATCAACTTGTGTGTCTCTGGGGTTCCCCTGCCTCCGTATATAAAGGATCAAGGGGGGGTGCGGCCGGCCTAGGAGAGGCGCGCCAGGAGGAGTCCTACTTCCTCTGGGAGTAGGATTCCCCCCCCCCCCAATCCTAGTTGGAATAGGATTCGCGGAGGGGGGAAAAGAGAGAGGGGGGCCGGCCCCCTCTCCTTGTCCTATTCGGACCAAGGGAGGGGAGGGGCGTGCGGCCCATCTTGGGCTGCCCCTTCTCTTTTCCACTAAGGCCCACTAAGGCCCATATAGCTCCCAGGGGGTTCCCGTAACCTCCCGGTACTCCGGTAAAATCCCGATTTCACCCGGAACACTTCCGATATCCAAACATAGGCTTCCAATATATCAATCTTTATGTATCGACCATTTCGAGACTCCTCGTCATGTCCGTGATCACCTCCGGGACTCCGAACAACCTTCGGTACATCAAAACGTATAAACTCATAATATAACTGTCATCGAAACCTTAAGCGTGCGGACCCTACAGGTTCGAGAACAATGTAGACATGACCGAGACACGTCTCCGGTCAATAACCAATAGCGGGACCTGGATGCCCATATTGGCTCCTACATATTGTACGAAGATCTTTATCGGTCAGACCGCATAACAACATACGTTGTTCCTTTTGTCATCGGTATGTTACTTGCCCGAGATTCGATCGTCGGTATCCAATACCTAGTTCAATCTCGTTACCGGCAAGTCTCTTTACTCGTTCCGTAATACATCATCTCGCAACTAACTCATTAGTTGCATTGCTTGCAAGGCTTAAGTGATGTGCAATACCGAGAGGGCCCAGAGATACCTCTCCGACGATCGGAGTGACAAATCCTAATCTCGAAATACGTCAACCCAACATGTACCTTTGGAGACACCTGTAGAGAACCTTTATAATCACCCAGTTACGTTGTGATGTTTGGTAGCACACAAAGTGTTCCTCCGGCACACGGGAGTTACATAATCTCATAGTCATAGGAACATGTATAAGTCATGAAGAAAGCAATAGCGACATACTAAACGATCGAGTGCTAAGCTAATGGAATGGGTCATGTCAATCAGATCATTCAACTAATGATGTGATCCCGTTAATCAAATGACAACTCTTTGTCCATGGTTAGGAAACATAACCATCTTTGATTAACGAGCTAGTCAAGTAGAGGCATACTAGTGACACTCTGTTTGTCTATGTATTCACACATGTATTATGTTTCCGGTTAATATAGTTCTAGCATGAATAATAAACCTTTATCATGATATAAGGAAATAAATAATAACTTTATTATTTCCTCTAGGGCATATTTCCTTCAGTCTCCCACTTGCACTAGAGTCAATAATCTAGATTACACAGTAATGATTCTAACACCCATGGAGCTTTGGTGCTGATCATGTTTTGCTCGTGGAAGAGGCTTAGTCAACGGGTCTGCTACATTCAGCTCCGTATGTATCTTGCAAATCTCTATGTCTCCCACCTGGACTAGATCCCGGATGGAATTGAACGTCTCTTGATGTGTTTGGTCCTTTGTGAAATCTGGATTCCTTTGCCAAGGCAATTGCACCAGTATTGTCACAAAAGATTTTCATTGGACCCGATGCACTAGGTATGACACCTAGATCGGATATGAACTCCTTCATCAAGACTCCTTCGTTTGCTACTTCCGAAGCAGCTATGTACTCCGCTTCACATGTAGATCCCGCCACGACGCTTTGTTTAGAACTGCACCAACTGACAGCTCCACCGTTTAATGTAAATACGTATCCGGTTTGCGATTTAGAATCGTCCGGGTCGGTGTCGAAGCTTGCATCAACGTAACCGTTTACGATGAGCTCTTTGTCACCTCCATATACGAGAAACATATCCTTAGTCCTTTTCAGGTATTTCAGGATGTTCTTGACCGCTGTCCAGTGATCCACTCCTGGATTACTTTGGTACCTCCCTGCTAAACTTATAGCAAGGCACACATCAGCTCTGGTACACAGCATTGCATACATGATAGAGCCTATGGCTGAAGCATAGGGAACATCTTTCATTTTCTCTCTATCTTCTGCAGTGGTCGGGCATTGAGTCTGACTCAACTTTACACCTTGTAACACAGGCAAGAACCCTTTCTTTGCTTGATCCATTTTGAACTTCTTCAAAATTTTGTCAAGGTATGTGCTTTGTGAAAGTCCAATTAAGCGTCTTGATCTATCTCTATAGATCTTTATGCCTAATATGTAAGCAGCTTCACCGAGGTATTTCATTGAAAACTCTTATTCAAGTATCCCTTTATGCTGTCCAGAAATTCTATATTATTTCCAATCAGTAATATGTCATCCACATATAATATCAGAAATGCTACAGAGCTCCCACTCACTTTCTTGTAAATACAGGCTTCTCCGAAAGTCTGTATAAAACCAAATGCTTTGATCACACTATCAAAGCGTTTATTCCAACTCCGAGAGGCTTGCACCAGTCCATAAATGGATCGCTGGAGCTTGCACACTTTATTAGCTCCCTTTGGATCGACAAAACCTTCCGGTTGCATCATATACAACTCTTCTTCCAGAAATCCATTCAGGAATGCAGTTTTGACATCCATCTGCCAAATTTCATAATCATAAAATGCGGCAATTGCTAACATGATTCAGACAGACTTAAGCATCGCTACGGGTGAGAAGGTCTCATCGTAGTCAACTCCTTGAACTTGTCGAAAACCTTTTGTGACAAGTCGAGCTTTGTAGGCAGTAATATTACCGTCAGCGTCAGTCTTCTTCTTGAAGATCCATTTATTCTCAATTGCTTGCCGATCATCGGGCAAGTCAACCAAAGTCCATACTTTGTTCTTATACATGGATCCCATCTCAGATTTCATGGCTTCAAGCCATTTTGCGGAATCTGGGCTCACCATCGCTTCTTCATAGTTCGTAGGTTCATCATGCTCTAGCAGCATGATTTCCAGAACAGGATTACCGTACCACTCTGGCGCGGATCTCACTCTGGTTGATCTACGAGGTTCAGTAGTATCTTGTCCTGAAGTTTCATGATCAGTATCATTAGCTTTCTCACTAATTGGGGTAGGTGTCACAGAAACAGTTTTCTGTGATGTACTGCTTTCCAATAAGGGAGTAGGTACAGTTACCTCATCAAGTTCTACTTTCCTCCCACTCACATCTTTCGAGAGAAACTCCTTCTCCAAAAAGTTCCCGAATTTAGCAACAAAAGTCTTGCCTTCGGATCTATGATAGAAGGTGTATCCAATAGTTTCCTTTGGATATCCTATGAAGACACATTTTTCCGATTTGGGTTCGAGCTTATTAGGTTGAAGCTTTTTCACATAAGCATCGCAGCCCCAAACTTTCAGAAACGACAACTTTGGTTTCTTGCCAAACCATAGTTCATAAGGCGTCGTCTCAACGGATTTTGATGGTGCCCTATTTAACGTGAATGCGGCCGTCTCTAAAGCATAACCCCAAAATGATAGCGGTAAATCAGTAAGAGACATCATAGATCGCACCATATCTAGTAAAGTACGATTACGACGTTCGGACACACCATTACGCTATGGTGTTCCGGGTGGCGTGAGTTGCGAAACTATTCTGCATTGTTTCAAATGTACACCAAACTCGTAACTCAAATATTCTCCTCCACGATCAGATCGTAGAAACTTTATTTTCTTGTTACGATGATTTTCAACTTCACTCTGAAATTCTTTGAACTTTTCAAATGTTTCAGACTTATGTTTCATTAAGTAGATATACCCATATCTGCTTAAGTCATCTGTGAAGGTGAAAAAATAACGATATCCGCCATGAGCCTCAATATTTATTGGACCACATACATCTGTATGTATGATTTCCAACAAATCTGTTGCTCTCTCCATAGTACCGGAGAACGGTGTTTTAGTCATCTTGCCCATGAGGCACGGTTCACAAGTACCAAGTGATTCATAATCAAGTGGGTCCAAAAGTCCATCAGTATGGAGTTTCTTCATGCGCTTTACACCGATATGACCTAAACGGTAGTGCCACAAATAAGTTGCACCATCATTATCAACTCTGCATCTTTTGGCTTCAACATTATGAATATGTGTGTCACTACTATCGAGATTCAATAAAAATAGACCACTCTTCAAGGGTGCATGACCATAAAAGATATTACTCATATAAATAGAACAACCATTATTCTCTGATTTAAATGAATAACCGTCTCGCATCAAACAAGATCCAGATATAATGTTCATGCTCAACGCTGGCACCAAATAACAATTATTTAGGTCTAATACTAATCCCGAAGGTAGATGTAGAGGTAGCGTGCCGACCGCGATCACATCGACTTTGGAACCGTTTCCCACGTGCATCGTCACCTCGTCCTTAGCCAATCTCCGCTTAATCCGTAGTCCCTGTTTTGAGTTGCAAATATTAGCAACAGAACCAGTATCAAATACCCAGGTGCTACTGCGAGCATTAGTAAGGTACACATCAATAACATGTATATCACATATACCTTTGTTCACCTTGCCATCCTTCTTATCCGCCAAATACTTGGGGCAGTTCCACTTCCGGTGACCAGTCTGCTTGCAGTAGAAGCACTCAGTTTCAACCTTAGGTCCAGACTTGGGTTTCTTCTCTTGAGCAGCAACTTGCTTGCTGTTCTTCATGATGTTCCCCTTTTTCTTCCTTTTGCCCTTTTTTCTTGAAACTAGTGGTCTTGTTGACCATCAACACTTGATGCTCCTTTTTGATTTCTACCTCCGCAGCTTTTAGCATTGCGAAGAGCTCGGGAATAGTCTTATTCATCCCTTGCATATTATAGTTCATCACGAAGCTCTTGTAGTTTGGTGGCAGTGATTGAAGAATTCTGTCAATGACGCAATCATTTGGAAGATTAACTCCCATCTGAATCAAGTGATTATTATACCTAGACATTTTGAGTATATGCTCACTGACAGAACTGTTCTCCTCCATCTTGCAGCTATAGAACTTATTGGAGACTTCATATCTCTCAATCCGGGCATTTGCTTGAAATATTAACTTCAACTCCTGGAACATCTCATATGCTCCATGACGTTTAAAACATCGTTGAAGTCCCGATTCTAAGCCGTAAAGCATGGCACACTGAACTATCGAGTAGTCATCAGCTTTGCTCTGCCAGACGTTCATAACATCTGGTGTTGCTCCTGCAGCAGGCCTAGCACCAACGGTGCTTCCAGGACGTAATTCTTCTGTGCAGCAATGAGGATAATCCTCAAGTTACGGACCCAGTCTGTGTAATTGCTACCATCATCTTTCAACTTTGCTTTCTCAAGGAATGCATTAAAATTCAACAGAACGACAGCACGGGCCATCTATCTACAATCAAACATACATGAGCAAGATACTATTAGGTACTAAGTTCATGATAAATTTAAGTTCAGTTAGTCAAATTACTTAAAGAACTCCCACTTAGATAGACATCCCTCTAATCCTCTAAGTGATCACGTGATCCAAATCAACTAAACCATGTCCGATCATCATGTGAGATGGAGTAGTTTCATTGGTGAACATCACTATGTTGATCATATCTACTATATGATTCACGCTCGACCTTTCGGTCTCCGTGTTCCGAGGCCATATCTGTATATGCTTGGCTCGTCAAGTATAACCTGAGTATTCCGCGTGTGCAACTGTTTTGCACCCGTTGTATTTGAACGTAGAGCCTATCACACCCGATCATCACGTGGTGTCTCAGCACGAAGAACTTTCGCAACGGTGCATACTTGGGGAGAACACTTCTTGATAATTTAGTGAGAGATCATCTTATAATGCTACCGTCAATCAAAGAAAGATAAGATGCATAAAAGATAAACATCACATGCAATCAATATAAGTGATATGATATGGCCATCATCATCTTGTGCCTGTGATCTCCATCTCCGAAGCACCGTCATGATCACCATCGTCACCGGCGCGACACCTTGATCTCCATCGCAGCATCGTTGTAGTCTCGCCAATTTTATGCTTCCACGACTATCGCTACCGCTTAGTGATAAAGTAAAGCATTACAGCACGATTGCATTGCATACAATAAAGCGACAACTATATGGCTCCTGCCAGTTGCCGATAACTCGGTTACAAAACATGATCATCTCATACAATAAAATTTAGCATCATGTCTTGACCATATCACATCACAACATGCCCTGCAAAAACAAGTTAGACGTCCTCTACTTTGTTTGTTGCAAGTTTTACGTGGCTGCTACGGGCTTAAGCAAGAACCAATCTTACCTACGCATCAAAACCACAACGATAGTTTGTCAAGTTGATGCCGTTTTAACCTTCGCAAGGACCGGGAGTAGCCACACTCGGTTCAACTAAAGTTGGAGAAACAGTCACCCGCAAGCCACCTATGTGCAAAGCACGTCGGGAGACCCGGTCTCGCGTAAGCGTACGCGTAATGTCGGTCCGGGCCACTTCATCCAACAATACCGCCAAACCAAAGTATGACATGCTGGTAGGCAGTATGACTTATATCGCCCACAACTCACTTGTGTTCTACTCGTGCACATAACATCAAACCATAAAACCTAGGCTCGGATGCCACTGTTGGGGAACATAGTAATTTCAAAAAATTTCCTACGCACACACATGATCATGGTGATGCATAGCAACGGGGAGAGAGTGTGATCTACGTACCCTTGTAGATCGACAACGGAAGCGTTTGGTTGATGTAGTCGTACGTCTTCACGGCCCGACCGATCAAGCACCGAAACTACGGCACCTCCGAGTTTTAGCACACGTTTAGCTCGATGACGATCCCCGGACTCCGATCCAGCAAAGTGTCGGGGAAGAGTTCCGTCAGCACGATGGCGTGGTGACGATCTTGATGTACTACTGTCGCAGGGCTTCGCCTAAGCACCGCTACAATATTATCAAGGACTATGGTGGCAGGGGGCGCCGCACACGGCTAAGAATAAGATCACATGGATCAACTTGTGTGTCTCTGGGGTTCCCCTACCTCCGTATATAAAGGATCAAGGGGGGGGGTGCGGCCGGCCTAGGAGAGGCGCGCCAGGAGGATTCCTACTCCCTCTGGGAGTAGGATCCCCCCCCAATCCTAGTTGGAATAGGATTCACGGAGGAGGGAAAAGAGAGAGGGGGGCCGGCCCCCTCTCCTTGTCCTATTTGTACCAAGGGAGGGGAGGGGCGCGCGACCCATCTTGGGCTGCCCCTTCTCTTTTCTACTAAGGCCCACTAAGGCCCATATAGCTCCCAGGGGGTTCCGGTAACCTCCCGGTACTCCGGTAAAATCCCGATTTCACCCGGAACACTTCCGATATCCAAACATAGGCTTCCAATATATCAATCTTTATGTATCGACCATTTCGAGACTCCTCGTCATGTCCGTGATCACATCCGGGACTCCGAACAACCTTTGGTACATCAAAACGTATAAACTCATAATATAACTGTCATCGAAACCTTAAGCGTGCGGACCCTACGGGTTCGAGAACAATGTAGACATGACCGAGACACGTCTCCGGTCAATAACCAATAGCGGGACCTGGATGCCCATATTGGCTCCTACATATTCTACAAAGATCTTTATCGGTCAGACCGCATAACAACATACGTTGTTCCCTTTGTCATCGGTATGTTACTTGCCCGAGATTCGATCGTCGGTATCCAATACCTAGTTCAATCTCGTTACCGGCAAGTCTCTTTACTCGTTCCGTAATACATCATCTCGCAACTAACTCATTAGTTGCATTGCTTGCAAGGCTTAAGTGATGTGCAATACCGAGAGGGCCCAGAGATACCTCTCCGACGATCGGAGTGACAAATCCTAATCTTGAAATACGTCAACCCAACATGTACCTTTGGAGACACCTGTAGAGCACCTTTATAGTCACCCAGTTACGTTGTGACGTTTGGTAGCACACAAAGTGTTCCTCCGGCACACGGGAGTTACATAATCTCATAGTCATAGGAACATGTATAAGTCATAAAGAAAGCAATAACAACATACTAAACGATCAAGTGCTAAGCTAATGGAATGGGTCATGTCAATCAGATCATTCCACTAATGATGTGATCCCGTTAATCAAATGACAACTCTTTGTCCATGGTTAGGAAACATAACCATCTTTGATTAACGAGCTAGTAAAGTAGAGGCATACTAGTGACACTCTGTTTGTCTATGTATTCACACATGCATTATGTTTCCGGTTAATACAATTCTAGCATGAATAATAAACCTTTATCATGATATAAGGAAATAAATAATAACTTTATTATTGCCTCTAGGGCATATTTCCTTCAGGACCAACACCTGAAGCAAGCTAGACCTTTCACATGCTTGCTTTTCATAGCAACAAGGTGTGGCTCTTCCTCTCCGGCCTCCACCACATCGGTCTACACACATCACAATAAAATGATGAGATCAATTAATAATTTAGACAATAGCATATACATCAGATTAATTCCATTAGTAGTCATGGGAACTTCGTGTGATCGATCCTATGCTTCAAGATTTAGTTTAGTATTTGTACCAAAACTTGGGAGTGACTGCACTGGAAGGTTACTATAGAACCTTGAATCTTGAAGAAAGTGTGACATCCGCTACTAGTGGAGCAAATCAAAGGAGACCAATCTTTACCTGTTTCGTCCCTGGTAATTCTAAAATAAAAAAATTAATGGATTGATTATCATCGAGGCCGTACATAATCTTGTCCTTGCGACTTCCAAAGGTTTCCGATGAGTAAGAAAACACCACGGTTTCATCGAGATTAAGCATGAGGGCATCGCCTATTGCGCATCTGAAGGCATGCGGCATAAAGCCCCGCTGGTGCGGACCAACTCCTGAAGCAAGCTAGAACATTCTTGTGCTTGCTTTGCATAGCAACATGGTGTAGCTCTTATTCGCCAGCCTCCACCAGATCGGTCTACACACATCATAATAAAATTGTTAGATGAATTTAGAATTTAGACAATATGCATATACATCCAGTTAATTCTGTTAGAAGTCATGGGAACTTCATGTCATCGAATGTATGTTGCATGATTCAATGCAATATTTATACCTAAATTTGGGAGTCACTGCACTTGAAGGTTACAATACAACCATGAATCATGAAGCAAGTGTGAAGTGCACTACTGGTGGAACAAATCTAGGGAGACCACTTTTTACTTGCTGCCTCCTCATTAATTCTAAAACAAAAAAATAGTGGATTGATTATCATCCAAGCCATACATAATCTTGTCCATGCGACATTCGAAGGTTTCCTATGTGTTAGAATACACAACGGTTTCATCGAGATCAAGCATGAGGGCAAGGCATCGCTTATTGAGCATCTGAAGGCATGCGGTGTAAAGCCATGTTGGTGCGGACCAACACCAGAAGCAAGCTAGACCTTTCACATGCTTGCTTCGCATAGAAGCAAGGTGTAGTTCTTCCTCTCCGGCCTCCACCACAGGTGTCCACACACAGCACAATAAAATGATGAGATGAATTAATAATTTAGACAATATATATATACATCTAGTTAATTCAGTCAGAAGTCAAAGGAACTTCATGACATCGATCCTAGGGTACATGATTTAATGCAATATATGTATCAAAACTCGGGAGTCACTGCACTAGAAGGTTTCAATAGAACCTTGAATCTTGAAGCAAGTGTGAAGTGCACTACTAGTGGAGAAAATCTAGGGAGACCACTTTTTACTTGCTGCATCATCGTTAATTTTAAAATAAAAAATGAATGGAATTGATATGATGTTGGATCGGTTATCCAGTACCATGAGACCTCGACGCCCCGCTAAAAACTAGAAATTCAGGATGTATATCCTAAACCTAAAAATATGCAAGCAGTGGGAGATAAAAAAAACATAAATCGTAGCCATAGATGGCTAGACGAGATGCTACATGTATACCATGCCCTTCTTCCAGCAGGAGTCGTGGAGCCTATGCAGGAGGGACTTGGGATGGAGATTAGCTGATTTGGCCTGGATCTTGCAGCACGAGGAGTAGGCGCTGATGACCTGCAGGAAGGCCAGGCGGCCAGCGAAGGGCACCTCTCGCCGGCAACCGGTGGCTGATCCAGATCTTGTTCCTCGGGAACACGGCCGGCTGGTGGAGATCCATGCAAGATGATGATGCGCTTTCAGTTCCTGGTGGGAGGAGCACGTCGACGTCGCCCAGGAACACGTCGGTGTAGAACAAGGGCATGCTCCTCCTGGTCCCAACGCCGGCGGCGGCCATCATGGTGGTCGGATTGCTGGTTGTGGCAGGAGGCGACGGGTTGGTAGGCGGGAGCCTCGGTCCCAGCACCGGCGGCGGTGATGGGTGTAAACTGCAGCGAGAGAGATGTCGCCAGGTTGGCCGGCTCTGGCTGGAAATGGAAGCTATTTACATGGCTAAGGCAGGAAATGGAAAGTATTACATGAGGGGGCCGGCTGGCCGGATGTGGGCCCGAACTGCCAGGGATTGGTTGAACGTTATTCAAATTTCTGATTTTTCTATAAAGCCTGCTATGGCTACATTTCCCCCGAGGCTCTTGTCGGGAAGAAAATATCTATTTAAGTTTTACGCAAAAACTCTGCTCCATTTTATTTTATTCTTTGATAAAGTATGATACATTCATATCAACAAAATACTCCCTCCTTCCCATAATGAAAAAACATTTCTGACACTAGTATTGTGTCCAAAACAAAAACACTCTCATGTTAAGGGACGGAGGGAGTACCAATCACATGTCTTTTGAAACAAGATGATGTAAGTGCTAGTCCGAACTCACGATCGAGAATGTATACAGTCCAGAAAGCTCGCAAAAGAAGTTCTTAAGGGGAAAAAGCAATGACGATCCATGACAAGCAACTAAATCCCAACCATCCCTTGACAACACATGGACCGCGAGAATGATTCTTCACAAGCAACGCCTCTAGAAATGGAATGACTTCCAATCATTGATGTTGCGGAATCCAACCATTTAAGGCCAGGCCATGAGTTTTCACCTGAGATGAAGTCTGAGCAAGCTCCAAACCAGTGTTAAAAATTTCAACAAAATTTCAGTGAAGTCCCTAATATTTCAGTGGGGTCGAAAATATTTGTAACCTTGAAATTTTAAGGCAGATTCAATCTGATTTCAAATAAAAGTTAAATTATGTTAGAATTCATTAAAATTAAGTGAAATTTGAAATGTCAAAATCCAAAATAATTTTCCTAAGGGAGCAGTGCGAAAACACCACCGTTGTCTTGAATATATTTTAGTCCTTGGTTCCAGCCAACGTGGTGCACATCAAAGACTGCGTATGCTTTTGTCCATAGATCTGGTTATCGTGTTTCGGACAAAGAACAACATAGGTTTTCATACGAGCATGTCTTTTGATCTGGCTATAGCAGTTTGGATAAAGGACTGCATATTTATAATAATCATATTCGTCGTTCCTCGCATATATCTTCTAGTCATTCTCCTCTTAGGTACGTTCTTCCAAAACAGATTCAAGTCAAGATGGGTAAAGCAAGTCACTTTGACAATTATGCATGGGAAACACATGAAATATTTGAAACACAAATTACAGTCTGTGCAAGGGTTCTTTTACACGAATTCCATTACACAAGACACAAAATAACTACAACCCAAGCTATGCTCAACACATGGGTTCTCCCACGTGAATTCTATGACATGAGGCATAAAATTCGAAATCCTTTAAATCTTATGTAATGCTCGGTGGTTCTCTTATAAGAATTCCAGGACATGAGCCATAAATATTGAAATCACAAGTTATGCTCTACACATGAGTTCTTTTGTATATATTCCATCACGTGGTCCATAAAAGATTTAAAATACAAATTATGCTTCGCTCATGGATTCTCTTATATGAATTCCTCACATGAGCACAAAATGTTACAACCACAAATGACAATTTGTGCGTGCGTCCTTTTATATGAATTCCATGATATGAGACGTAAACTAGTTAAAATATAAATTGTGCTCTATGCATGGATTCTTTTATATTAATACCATGATAGAGACTTAGAATACTTAGAATAAAAATATGCTTGGTGCATGTTTTTTTACCATGAATACCATGACATGAGCATGTAACACTGAAAATATAAGTCGTGCTCCAGGCATGGGTTTCTTTGTGAAATAACATAACATGACTCACTAATTGCACAAAACATATATCCATCAAAGTATGGGTTGACAATAATATAAAACCATGTCATAAAGCTTCACTTGGTTACGCTCCATGTGGGCACTATGTTTTTTTTTTGAATTTCACCCGGGGGGGGAGAGTTTCCCCCACCTGAATATATTGATCATCAGAACGGGCTATAAGAAACCATTTTCGGTCAAAAAAGAAGAACGCGAAACAGAAGAGAACAGAGAGGCACTAGTAGGAAAATGCTTATAGATAGAAGTTTACCAGTAGCGTTTGTTTATGACCCCATGCTACTAGTAGTTAGTAGTAGCGTTTTGTTCCTCCTAGGAGACTAGCGTCCCTCGGAGTCTATATCCATGATCTGATCGCATCTCAATAGGGATCGTTCGCGTTCCATGGTGATCTCGGTCCTGATGGCCTCCCCTTCCGACGTGAACTCGGCGACAATCGGCGGTGGTGGCCGCGGCGGTGCGGTGCGGCGGTTGCGAAACCTGACCTAGAAAATTTCTTCAATCAAATTGATCTGAACGATGAGGAGTTCGCAGATGTGGTGATCGATGAGGAAGATCTGGAGATCAAGGATAGTGTGTCGTGGCTGGCCCTGGCTAGGGTTCACACCGACAAAAACCTTCTCTCCGTAGGCGTTCTACAAGGATATGAGGGCAGCTTGCAACCCTGCACAAACTGTCAGATTCAGGCCGGTTGGGCCAAACAGATTTGTCGTCCAAGCTTTTTGTCTGGGAGATTGGGAGAGAATCATGGACCATGGCTGTTCCGGAATATGATGGTGCTGTTATGCCCGTATGATGGTTTTTGTAGAGCTGAAGAGGTGGTGTTTGATCATATGCCCATCTGGCTCCAGATTCATAAGCTTCCGGACCCCTATTGTAAGAAGAACATCATCGAGAAGCTGTTGAGGGGCGCCGGCAAGACCTTGGAGATGCGCCTGAACGGCAATACTAGGGGGGACTATGTGCGGGTAAGGGTGAACCACGACATGCGGCAGCCTCTCACAAAATTTGAAGTGTGGTTCAAGCAAAAGAATGTCAGGTTTACCAGGTTAGATATGAGAAGTTAGCAAGGTTTTGCAAAGTTTGTGGTCTAATTGGTCATGATCATAAAGAGTGACTAGGCGTTCACGATGAAAAGATGATGAAGTTTGGGGATTGGCTCTATGCTGATGGCCCTAGTAGACCTCGCCAGCAGACAGGTCCGAGCAAATATTCTGGTCCTCAACCTTCCAGACGGGCTATGAGCCCTGGTGCTCCTACACCGGCGAGGAATGAACAAGTGGAGACTGAGATTTTGGATACAATGACGAGCCCTTTGAAACAGGGCAGCGGTCGTATGGAGGTGGACAGGGAGGCAAGGGAGAGGCTGAATATGGATGCGGTAGGTGATGCTCCTAGTACTATTGTGGGTACTCCAAAGGTGGTGCTGGCTCTTATAGATGGTAGTGGGATCGATGTTCATGAGAACGATTCGCCAACAAGCCGTGATTCTAGCAACAAACGTGTGAAGCTTTCGGAAGACGGTGACAACAATGAGATATCGGCGGACACAATGAATGATTTGGTATGGAACTGCCGAGGGGGAACCGCCGGACAGTTCGTGAGGTGTTGGCCCTCACCAAAGAAAACAACCCCAAAGTGGTTTTCCTGTATGAGACCAGACAAACTGCTAACAAGGTGGATAAGATGCGATGGAGGCTCAGCCTCAAGGGTTTTCATGGCGTTGAGAGTGACGGGAGATGTGGGGGTTTAGCCCTCTTCTGGCATGAGTCTCTCACAGTGACATTTCTCGAAGCTTGCAACTAATTCATTGATGTCCGTGTTCTGGAGGTTGGTTCTGGCATATCTTAGCGAGGCACCTTTGTATACAGTGAACCGAGTGTGGAGAATTGGCAACGTATGTGGGATCACCTCTGTCGTTTCCGTGATGTGTCGCAGGAACCATGGTTGGTATGTGGTGACTTTAATGAGGCAATGTGGCAGCACGAGCATGTTTCGAGAACTATGCGTTTGGAGGTGCAAATGGTAGGATTCTGTGACTGCTTAGAGACATGTGAGTTGGATGATCTTGGTTTCTGTTCCTTCCCGTTTACATAAAATAATGGTCAAGACACTTTGGGTAATGTTCAGCTCCGACTGGATCGAGCATGTGCCGATGAGGCGTGGCGGGACATTTTCCCAGCGGCGAGGGTGGTACATCTGGCTACCTCATGCTCCGATCACTCCCCTCTTCTGATCAACCTCGAGGGGGCTCCAATGCAACATTGCCGGGCTGCATCCCCTCACTATGAGATCATGTGGGAATGGGATCTTATGCTGCCCCAAGTCATAGCTAGGGCGTGGGATAAACACCGGCCGGTTGGCAACCTGCCATCAGTCAGTAATTCACTTAAGGAGGTGATCGTAGAATTAAGAAAGTGGATCAAGCAAAATTTTGTCAATGTCTTGAAGGAAATTGAGGCCCTGGGCTCTCAGTTGGGTGATTTACAACTATCCAGGGCTGACCGTGCTACTCTCCGGGCGAAAATGAACCAGCTGGACGAATTGTTATATAGGGAGGAAATGCTTTGGCTTCAGCGGTGTCGGATTACATGGTTCAAGGAGGGGGAATGCAACACCAAGTATTTGCATCGTCGTGCAGTCTGGCGGGCGCGGCGTAACCATATCCAAAGGTTATTGAAGGCTGATGGCTCCTGGTGTAGTACGCCAACCGAGATGGAGAGGATGGCTCAATCCTATTTCCAGGAAATGTTCACGAAGGACCCAACTTTAGATCCGACTATTGTCCTGGATTGTATTAATCCTATGGTTACGGAGGAGATGAACGAGGCGCTATGCAAGGAGTATACAGAGGAGGAGATTTCCCATGCTCTTTTTCAGATTGGGCCGCTGAAGACCCCGAGGTGTGATGGTTTTCCTGCTAGGTTCTATCAGCGAAATTGGGGAGTTCTCAAGAGTGAGATCATTGTGGCAGTGAAGGAATTCTTTGTGACATGTATTATGCCAGATGGTACTAATGATACGGCCCTTTTGTTGATTCCTAAAGTTCCCCATCCCAAGGAACTGAAGGATTTTCGACCAATCAGTTTATGCAATGTGGTTTATAAGATAGTGTCCAAGTGCATGGTGAATAGACTACGTCCTTTTCTGTCGGAGCTCATCTATGAAAACCAGTGTTTTTATTCTAGGGAGACTCATTACTGATAATAGTAACATCGCCTTTGACTGTATTCACCACATACAGTCGCTAAGAGCAACTCACCACCTCTTTGTGCTTATAAGCTGGATTTGTCCAAGGCATATGATCGAGTGGATTGGGGTTTCCTAGAGAGGGCTCTGGCTAAGTGGGGCTTCGCTTAGCACTAGATTTCTCATGTCATTGCCTGTGTGTCCTCGATCAAGTATTCTGTTAAGCTCAGTGGTAAATTATTGGAGAGTTTTTCACCGTCTAGATGACTTCGGCAAGGTGACCCTTTATCACCCTTTCTCTTTCCTATTTGTGGCTGATGCCCTATCTGCTCTGATTAAAAAGGCTATGCGGGAGGAGGATCTTCAAGGGGTCAAGATCTGCAGGAATGCACCTGACATCTCTCATCTTCTATTTGCGGATGATTCACTCTTGTTCTTCCTTGCCTCAGAACAGCAAGGAGTCTTGGTAAAAGGTTTGTTGAACACATATGCGATGGCGACTGGTCAACTGATAAAATCGTTGAAGTTCTCAATTTTTTTCTCAGATAACTGCTTACCTAGTGTGGTTCAGGAGGTGAAAAATGTGTTGGAGGTTACACAGCAAGTGTTGGAACCCAAGTACTTGGGCCTTCCAGTTCCTGAAGGATGTATTCACAAAGGTAATTTTGAAACAGTCCAAGAGAGGTTAAGGAAAAGACTTATTGACTGGAGTGAACAATATGTCTCCTCTGGTAATAAGGAGATATTGATCAAAGCGGTTGCTCAAGTCATTCCAGCATATGTTATGAGTGTATTCAAGCTTTCTACCTCGGTATGTGATGAACTGACACGCATGATTCGGCAATATTAGTGGGGAGTTGAGAATGGGAAGAAGAAAATGTCCTGGATGAGCTGGGATATGTTGAGATTACCTAAGTCAATGACTGGCAGGGTTTTAGGGATATGAGAGCCTTTAACCAAGCCTTGTTGGCTAAACAAGCTTGGAGATTGTTGGACTCGTCGGATAGTTTCTGTGCTTGATTGTTGAAGGCAAAATATTACCCCTCGGGCCAGTTGCTGGACACTGTCTTCTCTAGCAATGGGTCAGCCGTATGGAAGGGTATTCTGCATGGTCTTGAATTGGTGAAGCGCGATTTTATTTGGAGAGTGGGCAACGGGATGAGTATCTGCACTTGGAGGGACCCCTAGATCCCAAGATCGTCTATGTTCCAATCACGCCAAAGGGGACTTGCCGCCTAAATCGTGTCTCAGAGTTTCTGGATGATAACGGCGCATGGCGTGTCAACGTACACTAGTAGAAAAAGGGGCTTTCGTTCAGGCCTGGCCAGCCCATTAGTCCCGGTTCTTCCACGAACCGGGACCAATGGATGCATTTGTCCTGGTTCGTGAGCCCAGGGGGTCGGCTAGGGCCTCGTGGGCATTGGTCCCGGTTCGTATGGACCTATTTGTCCCGGTTGTAGGCACGAACCGGGACCAATGGGCCTCGCTCCTGGCCCATAAACATTGGTCCCGGTTCTTGGCTCGAACCGGGACAGAAGGCTGGGCTTTAGTCCCGGTTCTAGCCTCGAACTGGGACAAATGAGTTGCCTATATATACCCCGTCGCCGCAGCAGAGCACTCCACAGTGCTCTATTTTTTCTGGCCGGCGAGGAGAGGGCATTTGAGTGCTCTAGCTCACCTCCTATGCACACGAGGTGTTCGATGAAATTCCCGAGCCACGCTAGTTAAACTTTCTCCTCTAGAAGCTCGACCTCCAAGCTCCATTTTCCCAGAGATTTGTCTAGGTTTAGCGGTCTGTCACGTCCCGTCGCCGTCTCACCGCCGTCGATCGCCCGTGCCGATCTCGTCGCCTGCACCACTGTTGTGAGCCTCTTATCTTCTTCTGAAAGAAAAAAAATTCTTACTTTAGATAGATACTTGTCTAATTTTCTTACTTTTATTATTGCTTGTTATTATATAGTGCGATGGTGTGAGGACCCCGATTCTAAGTCACACCGATCTAGCCTGTAACACCTCATATCACTTTGCGGCCTCACGCACGGTATTCCCACGGGTGTCGCCTTACCCTGGCCTGGGACCGTTTGCACCTTTTGGCTCACGTATATGATAGTGTCGCTAGCATCCATATGACAAACAACCCGGGCCGACATGACTGGTCGTGAACCCAAAGTGGCACTAACTTACGGGGACAGGCATACATGAATCAACTTCGAGCATGTCGGTCAGCAGCATGCGAATCCGGGCTGTAGCACTGGGCTAACAGGACTCCGGTAACCCAGGTTGTAGCAAGCTAGGGAGGACTCCGGATGTCACCACGTGACATTTCCCCGAAGGGACAGACACAGGAACAAAGTGAAACACATGTCGGCCAGTCAAGTGTTCCGGAGCAGTAGTGCTGGGCTAGCAGGACTTCGGTGAACCGGGCTGTAGCGGACTACTATGGCCCATGGAAGCACAAGACTACATTTCCCCATAAAAGAGGCTACCAAGGATAAAAAACTAGGTTGTTGGATCCCACACATACCAAGCATTTCAATCATACACACACTATGCTCGATATGTGTAAATACAACATGGCATCACAACATAACTCTACGACTCAAGTATTTATTCATTAGGCTCCAAGGAGCGAGATATTACAAACATGGGTCTCATGACCCAACATTCAGAGCATACAAGTCAAAGCACACACGGAAGCTTAACATGTCTGAGTACAGACATCTACAAATCAAAAAGGTTGAGAAGCCTGACAATCTACTAGATCCTGCTGAGGGCACAAGATCGTAGCTGAGGTAACAAGCTAAACATCGAAGTCCATGTGGAACTACTAGCGAGACTGTCGTCTCTCTGCAAAAACATAAAATAGGCAAACGTGAGTACAAATGTACCCAGCACGACTTACATCAGAACTATCTACATATGCATCAGTATCAACAAAGGGGGTGGTGGAGTTTAACTGCAGCAATCCAGCTTTGACTCGGTGGCTATCCTAAACTACGATTACAAGCAACTCTTTTTAGGTGGCGCACACGAGTCCACATGTTCACCATATCAATACACCACTATGGATCCGCTCCCGTCTCCCTACGAGAAGGCCATCCATAGCACTCACGCTTATCTTGCGAGTTTTTAGAGTATCCACTTTCACTTGTCTATGAACTATGCAAGGGATCCAAGTTTCCATATCCGAGGAATCCGGCTATTCGAATAGATAATGATAACCCTGCAGGGGTGTACTTCTTCACACACGCTCTCGCCACTTATCGCCCTGTACACGTCATGTACCTCGGCAACCTTCAAGCGGAAGCCGGGCGAGGGAGTCGGTCACGACCTCACTAACCAACAAGTCTCTAGTCCAGGTTTATCGCCTATTCGGGTTCCATCCGCAAGGAGATCCGGCCGGGGTGTCCCTCACGGCCCCAAACGATGTGTGCAGGGTTCCCAAGCCCACCATCCGGGTGCCACTTGGTACACCGTGCCACTTTGCGGAGGTTGAAGACGACCAGATGGCGGCGAAATGTCTCATCCGGCAGTTCCCAAGGTTGAAGACGACCAGATGGCGGCGATGCAAGGCCTCCCATGATGCGTGGCTCGGTGTAGAGGACGGACGAGACGTTGCGGAGCTCGGGAACGTGTTGGGGAGGCAAAGCGATGGCTCTGGCCACGGCAACAGCGAGTGGCGGCGACGGCGTGCTCGAGTCCAAGGGGGAAGCAAAACAGAGAGCGGGTTGGGGGCGAGTGAGAGGTCGGCGGATCCGGACGGCAACGGGGTGATCATCCGCGGCATCGACGTGTGTTGGGGCAAGCAGGAGGTGGAGGCTGGCGCGCGTGCTGGCGCCACGCACCTGCCTATCCTCCTGGCAGGAGGTGGAAGACGCCCTTGCCCCTGCTGGGCTGGGCTGTCTAGCTGGGCCGCGCAGGTAAGGAGGCCCAGGTGGGTCTCTCTCTCTGCTAATTCTGTTATTGTTTTCTATTTTTTATTCCTCTGTTTTGAATTAGTAAAAATACTAATTCATTTTGTAAAATCCTGAAAATACTTGCGGGCACTTTTGAAAATATTTCCAACAGCCCTCAAATGTTTTCAAGATTATTTGGACACTTCAAATATTTTATAGAATTTAAATGTCCAAATTCAAATACTTATGACTTAATTCAAAAATGCAAAGTGTCTTGGCAAAAAGAGCACCATTTTTGGCAGAGGTTCTAAACCAATTCAAAAATGATGAACTTTTGCGAAGAGCATTTTGGGTTCGTTGAAATAGATTTTACTTGAGCCTATTTGATTTGATTTGATGCTAGGGTTTGTTCAACCCCCATTTCATATTTAAATGAAATTTAGACCTGATGACATGACCATCATGCAAGGACAAGCAAAGGCTAAGCTAGGGTTGTGACAACTCACCCCCACTAAACAAGGATCTCGTCCCGAGATTCAAGACGTGAGGTAAGAAGTCAGAGGGGACATAGAACTAACATAGTCTTCACGATCCATTGCATTTCTGAAGATGTTGATTCGTTGCATCATATTGATCTTGACGTCTTTGCCTTCGAGATCCTTGTCCAACACGATGATGACAGAAAGAAACTCTATAGAAATCGATCTCCTTAGAGATCAAGCAACTCACGATCAACTTACGAAATGAGACGTTGAACATCTCTTGAGATGAGGACAAAACACACCTTAAAAAGGACGGAAGAAATAATTAACGAGGGTTTCAAAGTAGCAAGGAAAAATTGCCATGATTCCATAACGGGGCACCTTTGGGAAGGTGACTTGTAGAATTATTCCCTTAAGTGGCAAAAAGAATTACTTTTGATACAGAGATCATTGAAACTCTTCTCACCAGCCTGAGGCAATTTACGAATCGATCATTTGATGGAGTTCGGAAGAACGACACACTCGGGTTAGAATGGACAATGTGGACTACCTTGTTAAAGACAACGCAATGGATGATTTTTAGCTTATCATTGGAAATGGATGGGACCCATGGTAAGTCCACTTTTGAAGATGATCCTGAACAACAACTACTGAGGTGCAAGCTAGGAACAAAATGCAAGTGTTGGGAATGATTCTAGTAACTGGGGAGAAACCCAACAATAGAGAGAGATTCCACTACTGGAAAGGTTATAGCATAATCGAGGAAACTGAGAGCAGATCCCAATTAATGCCGACGATAAATCCTAGTGATTGCGCGTGCTCTCAAGAACTTGAGCATTTCCATATTCATCAAGGTTCTACCAACATCTGTGTCAAGGATCCTGGCAACCCAACATACTACCATGATGAATAGTGATGGACAATGCAGATGCAAAGGAAGATAACATCAACTCAGATTTCACCCTAGCGAGGCCAAGGAAACAAAATCCGGACGATCGACCGAGAGACATTTAACACTCCGCTTCTAATGTTCTCCTTGATGTACTAGAGTAACCCATTTATAGATATGGTTTGGTTTCTAGAACATCAAGTAAAAGGTCAGACTTCGGGAGCACAAGAGTCCATAAGGAATAACTACTGGAGTAAATCCTACGAAATCCTTATGGGGAGGTGGCCAACTTCCTCAATCAAGCTACTACAATGATAGGTCTTCCTGCTGGGTGTGTTGGCCACGACATCCACCTTACCGGTTTAGGAAGACCAACATTATAATTCCAGGGAAAAGGTCCAACCATCATGTCTGCCTAAGATTCAGATCTGGTTAGTGTCAGGATATTCCAGACCCATCAAGTCTAGGAAGAAGAATGAAAGTTTGCAACACAAGTCGATGAGATGGCATTGTGAGATTCTCGGGAAATGAACTACGATAGCAAGCTCCAAAACATGAGCTGGTTCTGCTACACACATGTGAGCATCTTGTCCAAGACAAGCATGACCACGTAGTAGTCTTATAATAAAATACTACCAAGTTCAGGTTGGGAACCATCATCGAGGATATCCAAGTCTTGTGCATTACCATGGATTAGCACTTAACTCCTTTTCTTCAAACAAATCAATCAGTGGCTTGGTGTGCTAGGGAATACATATGGAGTGGAGGTAATTAATCTACCAAACCATATAATACATTCGCACATGCATAACTAACTTGGGATGGTACCAGAGGAAACAAAACAATCTTTCTCGAACTCATGGCAGCAACTTGCTCCAAATGCACATGAATTTGAGGAAGTCACTTCTTCCATCCAAGCATAAGCTTCATGAACGGAACACGAAGGCATTGCTTACAAAGTTTCCAATACTAGGTCAATGTTCAACATGAATCATGGAGGAGACAAGATGTTGCTGATGGGATCAACAACAACTCATCAGAATTTCCCTATCACTGGAATTCCACCATTATGTGATCAATGTGGTAGTACTGGTCAGACCCAGAAGATATAATGGTGTATGTTCGAGGAAACAACCACGAGTAAGACAACATTACGAACATCATTGGTTCTGATTTGATTTGACGATAGCCCATATTCAAATCAAAGACTGGATAAGACAATAGATCGAACAACTGATCACGAGGAACAATTGATGAAGATATCATCTTTCTTCAACACACACAAACACAAAGATATCCCTTTGGAGATGAACTAAGCGGGACAAGCTTTCATCTTCCAACTCTCCAAGTTGTTGTCTAGCTCAACCAACTAGCACAGGGACATCCAACACAGATTCTTGGAGAACGGGTGGTTTATAAGAAGACCAACTTGATCGCGAGCTCAACATAAATGCCAGGGGACAACCAGGTGATACTTCCGGGAGGGTATTCAGAAAATCACGAACCACCGATATGTTATTAAGCTCAGGAGGATTCTTGCTTTCGAGGCAAGATGATGTGATTGAATAAGCAAGGGATTGACACAATCCTAACTCATTGATCGAAGGGTACACCAGGAAAATGGTCTAGGTAGCACAATCTTAGAATGGTAGTTCAATAACCAACACTCTAAGAGTAAGAATATTGTCCATTTACTACCAAGCAACGGAGTTGCCAGGAGTATTGATTTCGCACATCACAGTACACTTGTTGGCACTCCGGTTACAATAACACGGAACCGAGGAATGAACAATGATGGCAAGAAGTATTACTGCGTCCAGAATTCATAACAGGTGGTGCAATTCTCATGACACTCCTGACATAAAGATGGTAACACTCCAAGGTAGAGCAAAGCAAAAGCTGGATTGTCATTTTGATCTGCGAAATACAATTGTTTTGACCCAATCCTAGACATGGATGAGGTTCTGGAGTTTGTTTCTCCTAGTCATTCTGGAATAGGATGGCTTGACGGACCACAAGAATAATAAGCATAGATAACACGGATGCACAATTACTCTTGATCAACAATTGACAGACGAAGGTCAGATAACAGCTAAAGAGGGACAACTCAAAGGAACATATATCTTTCTGAGTTGTAGATGCATAGATTAGCATGTCGAACGAGTTCAACATAATTCTTCCGGATAACCCATGCAGAAGGGTAGAACTGGCAGAGTCACAATATAGAATCGAGAACTCATCAAGAGCTCTGGTCGTGATCTTTGGTTCAAGAACTTCTGCCATATTGGTTCATGGTACTGGAAGAATGATGTACCACGAACCTCGAGGTCTATCACAAGGTTTACTAATGTCCTAAGGAACTAGCAAACACTATCAACATGAAGCAAGTAGGGTGAGTCTCAGGTTCAAAACCCAAAAATAGAAGGCCTACTAACTAAATGGCATCACGAGATGCTTTCGGGGATGGTGGCCAGAAACATCACACCGGGAACACAAAACATGGCTAGATTACTGGGTGACTCCCTAAAACACCTAGGGTCATGATAATAGCCCCAACATATATACCGAGGCCATAGAGTACCTCAACTCACCGATTAGCGTGATTAATCTGGCCCAAATGGACATCAGGAACATGGAGGAATGATTGCAAGTGCATCAAACTATCTAGAAACCTGGGATGACTCGGACAGCATAACGGTTGTAAATGCTCAAAAAGATTTGAGACAACCTGCAAAAATGGTGGCATAACCACTCAACATCACAATATCAAGGTTCTGAGGCCAGCTATGAACACACAGAAGTAGTAGGAACTGAACTGAGGCTTAAACTCAACATTCCTAGGCAACTACGGTTTAGTAACACGTCATCCTGAGAGATAGAAGAGAAGCCTAGTTCTTAACCCCGTAGAAAAGATAAGATGACTCAGATCAGAAGGTCATGAGGATAAGGAGTAAAAATAGCCTTACGTTCCCTTCCGCAATCAATTCCCTTATATAACTAAAGCATTTTTAGACTCAACTTCGACCAGTTTGGCTTGATAATCCTATAGGCAGTCAGGCTCTGATACCAAAGCTGTCAGGACCCCAATTCTAAGTCACACCGATCTAGCCTGTAACACCTCATATCACTTTGCGGCCTCACGCATGGTATTCCCATGGGTGTCGCCTTACCATGGCCTGGGACCGTTTGCGCCTTTTGGCTCACGTATATGATAGTGTCGCTAGCATCCATATGACAGAGAACCCGGGCCGACATGACTAGTCGTGAACCCAAAGTGGCACTAACTTACGGGGACAGGCATACATGAATCAACTTCGAGCATGTCGGTCAGCAGTGTGCGAATCCGGGCTATAGCACTGGGCTAACAGGACTCCGGTAACCCGGGCTATAGCAGGCTAGGCAGGACTCCGGATGTCACCGCATGACATTTCCCCGAAGGGACAGACACAAGAACAAAGTGAAACACATGCCGGCCATTCAAGTGTTCCAGAGCAGTAGTGCTGGGCTAGCAGGACTCCGGTGAACCGGGCTGTAGCGGACTACTATGGCCCATGGAAGCACAAGACTACATTTCCCCATAAGAGAGGCTACCAAGGATAAACAACTAGGTTGTCGGATCCCACACATACCAAGCATTTCAATCATACACACAATATGCTCGATATGTGTAAATACAACATGGCATCACAACATAACTCTACGACTCAAGTATTTATTCATTAGGCTCCAAGGAGCGAGATATTACAAACATTGGTCTCATGACCCAACATTCAGAGCATACAAGTCAAAGCACACACGGAAGCTTAACATGTCTGAGTACAGACATCTACAAATGAAAAAGGCTGAGAAGCCTGACTATCTACTAGATCCTGCCGAGGGCAAAAGATCGTAGCTGAGGTAACAAGCTAAACGTTGAAGTCCATGCGGAACTACTAGTGAGACTGTTGTCTCTCTCCAAAAACATAAAACAGGCAAACGTGAGTACAAATGTACCCAGCAAGACTCACATCAGAACTATCTACATATGCATCGGTATCAACAAAGGGGGTGGTGGAGTTTAACTGCAGCAAGCCAGCTTTGACTCGGTGGCTATCCTAAACTACGACTGCAAGCAACTCTTTTGAGGTGGCGCACACGAGTCCACATGTTCACCATATCAATACACCACTATGGATCCGCTCCTGTCTCCCTACGAGAAGGCCATCCATAGCACTCACGCTTATCTTGCAAGTTTTTAGAGTATCCACTTTCACTTGTCTATGAACTATGCAAGGGGTCCAAGTTTCCATATCCGAGGAATCCGGCTATTCAAATAGATAATGATAACCCTGCAGGGGTGTACTTCTTCACACACGCTCTCGCCACTTATCTCCCTGTACACGTCATGTACCTCGGCAACCTTCAAGCAGAAGCCGGGGGAGGGAGTCGGCCACGACCTAACTAACCAACAAGTCTCTAGTCCAGGTTTATCGCCTATTCGGGTTCCATCCACAAGGAGATCCGGCCGGGGTGTCGCTCACGGCCACAAACGATGTGTGCAGGGTTCCCAAGCCCACCATCCGGGTGCCACTTGGTAACCGTGCCACTTTGCCTAGTCTGTCCCAAGCCCACCTGTACCGGGTGCCACTTGGTAGACTACTAACACTACCTACAAACACCAGAAACTAGTTGCAACTCCTGGACAGAGATCGAGTTGATTAATAAGCCGAGAGGGGCCGAGTTACCGAAACCCAATGTGTGGTAGTAACTGTTCATGGATTACAAACACAGGACTCAGTTCCTGAGGACGGCTGTAGTGAGACAACCCACCATGTACCCCTACATGGCCTCTCACCGCTACCTTTACCAAATCGTGTTCACACACTTAGCTCTCAACGGTAGGACATGTTTACCACATTCCAATTCATTCCTGATGAATCAGACCGGACTCAAATCTAAGAAGTAGCGGGCATGACAACAGGCATGAATGAGTAGGCACATCAGGGCTCAAACAATTCCTACTCATGCTAGTGGGTTTCATCTATTTACTGTGGCAATGACAGGTCATGCAGAGGAAAAGGGTTCAGCTACCGCAGCATGTAACAGTTGAAACGGTGTTGTCCTAATGCAGTAAAAGAGAGCACAAGCGAGAGAGTGGGATTGTATCGGAATGAACAAGGGGGTTTTGCTTGCCTGGCACTTCTGAAGATAACATTGAGTCTTCATCAGTGTCACTGATCACAGCGTCAGAGGAGCTTCTACCGAGAGGGGACAACACCGGCAACTGAGAGGGAGAGCACAATCAATGCAATGCAACAATATGATGCATGATCATGACATGGCAATATGCTGTGATTTGGGCTAATGCAACATAAAATCATCTTAATTGAAGTGGAATTCAAACTATATCAAATTCCAACTCCAAATCTATTATGAAAATTTGCCCTAATCATGTTTCATCCTAAACAGTGAGGTTAACTTGCTCAAACATGCATGAAAACGGTACACATGGATTCCTTGAATTTTTCTGATAATTTTTCATATATAAATTATTTCATTTGGAGTTATAGATAATTTTCTATGATTTTTAGAAGTTTTGGGCATTTTCTGGATTTTCCTGAATTATTTTAGATCCATAAAATGATGACTGCGTCAGCATGACATAGGTGTGACGTCAGCAGGTCAACGGAGCCGGTCCAGGTCAAACCTGACCAGCGGGACCCACTAGTCAGTGTCACAGTTAGTTAACTAACTAATCAAGGTTAGTTTAATTAGTAAACTAGGTTTAACCAGGGGCGGGGCCCATGTCCCAGCGACCCAGGGGGGTGGTTAGGCACTAATGACGTTTCGATGTCACCAGTCACCGGAGTTGGACGTCGGCGACCTCACAGTGTGGCGGCTGCTCGCCCAAATTCCTTCTTCGGCGACCATTTGTCGTGTGGGTGGGTTCTACGAGTTCGTGAGAGTGAGCCGCGTCCAACCGTGCCATCAGTTGGTCGCGGGGTGGCCGGAATCGTCGACGGCGTCGAGCTGGGCGGCGGTGGCGCTCGGCACATGTGGGCAGCGGTGCTACGGGGCACGGGCGAGTCAGCAAAAGGGCTAGGCGGACTCCTGGGGGCACCAGGAGCTCGTTGCCATGCCCAGCAACGATGGCACAAGCTGTAGTGATAGCGCACGACATGGCAGTTGGCGGCGAGCTTCGGTCGCGGTGGCCAGTGGGGTTAGAGGAAGAAAACGAGTGAGGGGAGAGAGGGGTTGGGATCAGGAGCTGACGGCGAGTCGGAGGAGCACATTAGTGAGCTCGGGGTCGTCTTGTAGTCGGCGAATCAAGCGGCGGCATCCGGCGGTTCCCAAGGTTGAAGACGACCAGATGGCGGCGATGCAAGGCCTCCCGTGATGCGTGGCTCGGTGTAGAGGATGGACAAGACGTTGCAGAGCTCGGGAATGTGTTGGGGAGGCGAAGCTGTGGCTCTGGCCGCGGCAACAGCGAGCGGCAGCATCGGTGTGCTCGGGTCCGAGGGGGAAGCGAAACAGAGAGCGGGGTGGGGGCGAGTGACAGGTCGGCGGATCCAGACGGCAACGGGGTGATCATCCGCGGCATCGACGTGTGTTGGGGCAAGCAGGAGGTGGAGGCTGGCGCGCGTGCTGGCGCCACGCACCTGCCTATCCTCCTGGCATGAGGTGGAAGACGCCCTTGCCCCTGCTGGGCTGGGCTGTCTGGCTGGGCCGCGCAGGTAAGGAGGGCCAGGTGGGTCTCTCTCTCTCTCTCTGCAAATTTTGTTATTGTTTTCTATTTTATATTCCTCTGTTTTGAATTAGTAAAAATACTAATTCATTTTGTAAAATCCTGAAAATAATTGTGGGCACTTTTGAAAATATTTCCAACAGCCCTCAAATGTTTTCAAGATTATTTGGACACTTCAAATATTTTATAGAATTTAAATGTCCAAATTCAAATACTTATGATTTAGTTCAAAAATCCAAAGTGTCTTGGCAAAAAGTGCACCATTTTTGGCAGAGGTTCAAAACCAATTCAAAAATGATGAACTTTTGTGAAGGGCATTTTGGGTTGATTGAAATAGATTTTACTTGAGCCTATTTGATTTGATTTGATGCTAGGGTTTGTTCAACCCCCATTTCATATTTAAATGAAATTTAGACATGATGTCATGAAGATCATGCAAGGACAAGCAAAGGCTAAGCTAGGGCTGTGACAGATGGTTTTGGCATCCGCCCCCATCGGCCCTCGTCCTGGCTATGATTCGGATGTGGTATATATTATCTTTTATAACTATTTGGTTCATTTATTGTTTATGACAATTATGCCCATCAAGTTGACATAGATTTTATTTATGTAGGAGGTAGTTGAACCAGAAATTCCAACCGGCCCTATTGTCGAGAGGTTAAATTTAGTTGAAGAAGAAAACAATTACTTGAAGAAAAATTGAGGAGGAGAAGATGATATTGGAGTTGTATGTTGCGGATGTCATCGATGATCACAAGATCAAGATGGATGCAATGCGGATGAAGATTAGAAAGATTAGAATATATGCCATTCATACTGAGGCTTGGTATCATTATGTCATTGGATCAATTTTGACCTTGGTTGTGATTATGATCACATTTGTTGTTGCATTGAAAGGTTTTACATAGTTTAAATGTATGGTTTAACTAGATGCTCTGGAGAGCTATATGTTGTTCAATGAGAACTATGCATGTACTTTGTTTTTAATGTTATGATGAACTTCTATTAATTTGGTCACTTATCTATTCATGAGAGCTATATGTACTAAATTGATGATGTGGCTTTGAATGGTGCATTTTGAACACAGAAAAAGTATGGAGTTCAAATAAGTTCAAAAAAATGAAATCCCTTTGTAACAGATGAGTTTCCGTAAGAAACCCTGATACTTCGAAAGAGATTGTCCGTTTTGTACACGAAATGCATCCAGTTTTTGCTGTAAGCCTGTCTACTTTCTTGCACATGCTATGTGGGTGAAATGATGATACCATGCCAACTTTCAGCCTTTTTAGAGTTCATTTGTAGTGCTTTTCAATTTCAGGGTCTTATAGCTCAAAATAATCAGTAAATGCATGAAAAATGACAAATGAAGTCAGAAAGGGTTGAAAATTGATGATGTGGCTTTGAATGGTGCATTTTGAACACATAAAAAGGATGGAGTTCAAATAAGTTCAAAAAATGAAATCCCTTTGTAACAGACGAGTTTCCGTATGAAACCCTAATACTTTGAAAGAGATTGTCTATTTTGTACACGAAGTGGATCCAGTTTTTGCCGTAAGCCTCACTACTTTCTTGCACATGCTATGTTGGTGAAATGATGATGCCATGCCAACTATCAACCTTTTTAGAGTCGATTTGTAGTGCTTTTGAATTTCAGGGTCTTATAGCTCAAAATAATCAGTA
>NC_057812.1:54627676-54629238 GCF_018294505.1 Triticum aestivum | reverse complement strand
GTGCATCCAGTTTTTGCCGTAAGCCTCTCTACTTTCTTGCACATGCTATGTGGGTGAACTGATGATACCATGCCAACTATCAACCTTTTCATAGTTCATTTGTAGTGCTTTTCAATTTTAGGGTCTTATAGCTCAAAATAATCAGTAAATGCATGAAAAATAACAAATGAAGTCAGAAAGGGTTGAAAATTGATGATGTGCCTTTGAATGGTGCATTTTGAACACAAAAAAAGTATGAAGTTAAAATAAGTTTTAAAAATGAAATCCCTTTGTAACAGACGAGTTTCCGTATGAAACCCTGATACTTCGAAAGAGATTGTCCGTTTTGTACACGAAGTGCATCCAGTTTTTGCCGTAAGCCTCTCTACTTTCTTGCACATGCTATGTGGGTGAAATGATGATACCATGCCAACTTTCAACCTTTTCACAGTTCATTTGTAGTGCTTTTCAATTTCAGGGTCTTATAGATCAAAATAATCAGTAAATGCATAATATATACGAATTTCAGGGTCTTTCAACAAAAAGAATTATCATCAAATAAAATAAATAAGTAATTCGAAACAATATAATATAAACTTTAATAAAATATATAAGTAGAAACAAAATAAAATAAAATAAAATTTATGAAACTAAAATTATCAAAGTATTTTCTGTTCAAAACATTATAAGCAACCTCTAAAATTTATGAAACTAAAATTATATAAAATTGATGCAACTAAAATTATCAAAGTATTTTCTCTTCAAAATCATTAAAAGCAAAAAGAATTTTCATAAAGAACTTTTTTTTGTTAGAAACTTTAATCGCAAAGAGAATTATCATAAAATAAAATAAATAAGTAATTAGAAACAAAATAAAATAAAATAAATAAGTATTTTGTTGTAAGTAGAAATAAAACAAAAAATGTGAAAAAGTAAAAAATTTGCCACCTACTCGGCCACCACGGCCTGAATACGACTAGAAACCCATCAATGGGCCAGGATTCAGGCCCGCAGAAGGCCCAGTAGTCCCATCAGGAATAGCAGTCAGAATTAGGCCCGTAAGCATGCAATGGAGAGGAGCTCGAGAGGGGTGCGGCAGTGGGGCTTATAAACCACTGCGCGCCCCTCTCGACTGGCGAGGTGGGACTAAACTCCCACCACCACCCCGCTGTGCAAGGCCTTTGGTCCCGGTTCGTGGCACAAACCGGGACTAAAGGGGTGCATTGGTTCCGGTTCGTGGCACCAACCGGAACCAATGCCCCCCCTTTAGTCCCGGTTGGTGCCAACAACCGGGACCAAAGGCCGCCGCTTCCCGCCCTTTGGGCTGCTGAAAAGATGCCTTTGGTCCCGGTTGGTGGCACCAACCGGGAATAAAGGGTGCATTGCCCCCGGTTTGTGCTATGAATCAGAACCAATGCTCTGGGTATATAAGCAAGACTTTTGAAAAATTCAGTTTCATCGACCATTTGCCCCCCGACGACGCCGAACTCATCGACGCCGCCAGGCTGCCCGTACTCTCCATCGCCGCCTCGCGCCCTTGCTGCCCGTGCTCGCCGACGCTGCCAGGCTGCCCATGCTCGCCG
>NC_057812.1:54565246-54627407 GCF_018294505.1 Triticum aestivum | reverse complement strand
TTTTTCAGATTATGTGCATATGTGTGATTATATGTATGTGTGTATATATGATTATATGTCCTGTTTTTTTAAGATTTTTTGTTCATATATATGATGATTTGTTTTTTGTTTTTTTATAAAAATGTATATATGTATGTATGTTCTATGTGTATATATGTTCATATATGCAAAAGTTAGATTTTTAGAAAAGTTTTATCTATATATGTTCTCTGATTTAGTACATTTTAGGTTAGTTTCATTTTTAGAAAAGTTTGATATATTTAGGAACAAGGAAGAGAAGGAAGAAGGAAGAAGAAGAAAAAGTTTTATATATGCAAAAGTTACATTTTTAGAAAAGTTTTATATATCTAGCTAGGAAAGCAAGAAGAAGAAAAAGAATGAGAGGAAAAGGAAAATAAGAAGTGGAAGAAAGGAGAAGAAGAGGAGAAATAAATAATAAGAGGAAAAAAGAAGAAAAAAAGAGGAGAAGAAGAAAAAATATTCTATTTTTTCTTCTTCTCCTCTTTTTTTCTTCTCTTTTTTCTTCGATCTTCTCCTTATTTTGCTTAGCTAGCTAGTTCAACGTTTGCCACTAATATATCCATGTGTCATGTTTGAATAATAATTGCCATGTTGTAAATATTTGCAGAAACTATGGATCAGCACCCCCGAGACAAAGCACAAGAAGCGGTGTTGGGGGAGATAATCGCACACGGAAGTGATGTTGTCTTCTCGTTTCTCAACGACACATGCACCGATGGTCTGGAAAGACAGGATGAAGAAGCAGGCTACGACGATGATCAAACAATGGAGGAGGAAGGACACCCTGATGATGGCTCCGGTGACCGAATGGACGGGGAAGGACACCGTGATGACGGCTCCGGTGACCGAATGGAGGGGCAAGGGCACCGTGATGACGGCTCCGGTGACCGAACGGAGTCCGGCCAGGTATATATATTAATTAATTAAGCATGTGCTGACTATAGCTAATTGATGCATTAATTGTTTTTGGTTTGTACACATGTTAACTCTCTTATTTTTCTTCTCTTCTAGCCCTCCGGATCGATCAATGATACGTCTCCAACGTATCTATAATTTTTGATTATTGTTTTGAATGTTTATGGGCTTTATAATATTATTTACTGTTTTGAATGTTTATGGGCTTTATTATACACTTTTATATCATTTTTGGGACTAACCTATTAACCCAGAGCCCAGTGCCAGTTTCTATTTTTACCCTGTTTTAGGGTTTCGAAGAAAAGGAAAATCAAACGGAGTCCGATTGACCTGAAACTTCACGAAACTCATTTTTGGAAGGAAATAAGCCAAGAAGACTTGGAGTGCATGTCGGGAGATCTGCGAGGAGGTCACGAGGCAGGGGGCGCGCCCACCCCCTGGGCGCGCCCTCCACCCTCGTGAGCCCCTCGTGGCCCCCCTGACGTACTTCTTCCGCCTATATATCTCCATATACCCTAAAAACATCCGTGGGCACAATAGATCGGGAGTTCCGCCGCCAGAGGCCCCCGTAGCCACCAAAAGCCAATCTAAACCCTTTCCAGCACCCTGCTGGAGGGGGCAATCCTTCTCCGGTGACCATCTTCATCATCCCGGTGCTCTCCATGATGAGGAGGGACTATTTCTCCCTCGGGGCTGAGGGTATGTACTAGTAGCTATGTGTTTGATCTCTCTCTCTCTCTCTCTCTCTCTCTCTCTCTCTCTCTCTCTCTCTCTCTCTCTCTCTCTCTCGTGTTCTTGAGGTGATATGATGTTGATGTATCGCGAGCTTTGCTATTATAGTTGGATCTTATGATGTTTTCTCCCCCCTCTACTCTCTTGTAATGAATTCAGTTTCCCCTTTGAAGTAATCTTATCGGATTGAGTCTTTAAAGATTTGAGAACACTTGACGTATGTCTTCCCGTGCGCTGTGGTGACAATGGGATACCACGTGATTCACTTGATGTATGTTTTGGTGATCAACTTGCGGGTTCCGCCCACGAACCTATGCATAGGGGTTGGCACACGTTTTCGTTGTGATTCTCCGGTAGAAACTTTGGGGCACTCTTTGAGGTCCTTTGTGTTGGTTGAATAGATGAATCTGAGATTGTGTGACGCATATCGTATAATCGTACCCACGTATACTAGTACGAACTCTAGGGCTGTTTGTAACACTTATAGGAACTCTAGGTGACATTAGGGTTTTGGTTGATTTGTGTCTTAAGGTGTTATTCTAGTACGAACTCTAGGGCTATTTGTGACACTTATAGGAATAGCCCAATGGATTTATTGGAAAGAATAACTTTGAGGTGGTTTCGTAACCTACCATAATCTCTTCGTTCGTCCTCCACGATTAGTGACTTTGGAGTGACTCTTTGTTGCATGTTGAGGGACAGTTATGTGATCCAATTATGCTATTATTGTTGAGGGAACTAACACTAGCGAAAGTTTGAACCCTAGGCCTTATTTTCCACAGATTGCAATACCGTTTACGCTCAGTTTTATCATTCGTTACCTTGCTATTTTTATAATTTCAGATTACAAATACCTCTATCTACCATCCATATACCACTTGTATCACCATCTCTTTGCCAAACTAGTGCACCTATACAATTTACCATTGTATTGGGTGTGTTGGGGACACAAGAGACTCTTCGTTATTTGGTTGCAGGGTTGCTTGAGAGAGACCATCTTCATCCTACGCCTCCTACAGATTGATAAACCTTAGGTCATCCACTTGAGGGAAATTTGCTACTGTCCTACAAACCTCTGCACTTGGATGCCCAACAACGTCTACAAGAAGAAGGTTGTGTAGTAGACATCAAGCTCTTTTCTGGCGCCGTTGCTGGGGAGGTGAGTGCTTGAAGGTATATCTTTAGATCTTGCAATCGAGTCTTTTTGTTTCTTGTTTTATCACTAGTTTAGTTTATAAAAGAAAACTATATAAAAATGGAATTGAGTTTGTCTCATACGCTTCACCTTTTTAATATCTTTCGTGAGTATGATGGAAAGGATAATTGTGCTCAAGTGCTAGAAGAAGAAATCTATAAAATGTTTGGCACTAAATATTTGAATGATGAGCATGATTTCAATGTTGTTAGTATGAATTCCTTGAATATCTATGATGCTAATGATATGCAAAGCCACAAGCTTGGGGAAGCTATGTTTGACGAAGATGATATTTTTTGACCCCCAAGTTTTGATGAGAAAATTTATTATGATGAAAGCATGCCTCCTATCTATGATGATTATTGTGATGACATGTATGCTTTATAGAATAATTATAACCATGAAACTTGTTATCTTGATCTTAATTTTCAATCACATGATAGTTATTTTGTTGAGTTTGCTCTCACTATTATTCATGAGAAGAATTTTGCTTGTGTGGAGAGTAATAAAAATTGTATGCTTGTAGATCATGAAAAGAATGCTTTAGGTGCTGCTTATATTGATGAATTAATTCATGATTCTACTGAAAATTATTATGAGGGAGGAATATATGCTTGTAGGAATTGCAATAATATCAAGTTTCCTCTCTATGTGCTTAAATTTTTGAAGTTATGCTTGTTTTACCTTCCTATGCAAGTTGATCCTTGTTACAATAAGTTGTTTTCTCACAAAATCCCTATGCATGGGAAGTGGGTTAGGCTTAAATGTGCTAGTAATATTCTTCATTATGCTCTCTTTATGTTTCAATTCTTATCTTTTATGTGAGCATCGTTGAAATCATCATGCCTAGCTAGGGGCGACAAACGATAGCGCTTGTTGGGAGGCAACCCAACTTTATTTTTGTTCCTTACTCTTTGATCCTGTTTAGTAATAAATAATTCATCTATCCTCTGTTTAGATGTGGTTTTATGCTTTTAATTAGTATTTGTGCCAAGTAGAACCGTTGGGAAGACTTGAGGAAAGTCTTGTTGATCATGCTGTAAAAAACAGAAACTTTAGCGCTCACGAGAATTGCTGCCATTTTTATTTGGAGAGCGCTATTTAGTTAATTCTTTTTGAAGATGATTAATAGATAAATTACTCAGGTCCAGAAATTTATTTGAGAATTTTATGTGTTCCAGAAGTAAACGTTTGATTCAGATTACTACAGACTGTTCTGTTTTTGATAGATTCTGTTTTTCGTGTGTTGTTTGCTTATTTTGACGAATCTATGGCTAGTAAAATAGTTTATGAACCATAGAGAAGTTGTAATACAGTAGTTATAACACCCATATAAATAAAGAATAAGTTCATTACAGTACCTTGAAGTGGTCTTTTGTTTTCTTTCGCTAACGGAGCTCACGAGATTTTCTACTTTAAGTTTTGTGTTGTGAAGTTTTCAAGTTTTGGGTAAAGATTTGATGGATTATGGAACAAGGAGTGGCAAGATCCTAAGCTTGGGGATGCCCATGGCACCCCCAAGATAATCTAAGGACACCTAAAAGCCTAAGCTTGGGGATGCCCCGGAAGGCATCCCCTCTTTCGTCTACTTCTATCGGTAACTTTACTTGGAGCTATATTTTTATTCGCCACATGATATGTGTTCTGCTTGGAGCGTCAATTTATTTTGTTAGGATTTGCTTTCTGTTATTTAGAACAACGTTTTGCATCTTTTATTTCAATAAAAGTGGCATTGATAGCCTTTACTATGCCTGTTTTAGAAGTCCACATGTTGCTGTTTTAAAACAGAAAGTTTACCGCTGTTGCAATAATTCCCTAGAAAATTCAGAATGTGATAAAATGTTGAAACATTTTGCATATTAAGATCTGATAAATTTACTACAGTGGGAATTTTCTTTCATATTTTTTGGGGCTAGGGAAGTATGGATGTTGCTGCATTCTTTACAGACTGTCCTGTTTAGCCAGATTGCTCTTATGTTTGCATTGTTTGCATATGTTTGATTCTTTAATGATTCTATTTGAGGATAGGAATATTAAATATGCAGAGGAATTTAGTATGCAATGTTGAATAATAATTTTAGTTATTTGCTACAGTAGAGTATGATAAGGTTTTTGCAATGGTTTATACTATCTTATCGCACGAGTCCTTCTTGAGTTTTGTGTGGATGAAGCTTTTGAGATTTAGGGAGACCGTGATATGAGAGGAATTAAGAAGACAAAAAAGCTCAAGCTTGGGGATGCCCAAGGCAGCCCAAGATAATATATCAAGAAGTCTCAAGCGTCTAAGCTTGGGGATGCCCGGTTGGCATCCCACCTTTCTTCAACAACTATCGGTTAGTTTCGATTGATCCTAAGTTTTTGCTTCTTCACATGATGTTTGCCATTCTTAGAATGTCATTTTATATTGCTTTGCTTGATGTTTGAATAAAATACAAAGATATGAAATTCTTAAATGTTAGAGAGTCTTCACATAGTTGCGTAATTATTCAACTACTCATTGATCTTCACTTATATCTTTCGGAGTAGTTTGTCATTTGCTCTAGTGCTTCACTTATATATTTTAGAGCATGGTGGTAGTTTTATTTTGAAGAAATAGATGAACTCTCATGCTTCACTTAGATTATTTTGAGAGTCTTAACAACATGGTAATTTTCTTAAAATCCTAATATTCTAGGTATACAAGATTAGTAAAAACTTTCATATAGAGTATTGAATACTAAGAAAAGTTTGATGCTTGATGATTGTTTTGAGATATGGAGGTAATAATATCAAAGTCATGCTAGTTGAGTAGTTGTGAAATTGAGAAATACTTGTGTTGAAGTTTGCAAGTCCTATAGCATGCACGTATGGTAAACATTGTGTGACAAATTTGAAACATGGGGTGTAGTATCGAGTTTTTAATGACTTGTAGATTTTTGCAATAAGTATGTGAGTTCTTTTCCTACCAATCTATCCCCCTAGGAGCATGCGCGTAGTATCGAGTTTTTAATGACTTGTAGATTTTTGCAATAAGTATGTGAGTTCTTTATGACTAATGTTGAGTCCATGGATTATACGCACTCTCACCCTTCCATCCTTGCTAGCCTCTTCGGTACCGTGCATTGCCCTTTCTCACATTGAGAGTTGGCGCAAACTTCGCCGGTGCATCCAAACCCCGTGATATGATACGCTCTGTCACACATAAACCTCCTTATATCTTCCTCAAAACAGCCACCATACCTACCTATTATGGCATTTCCATAGCCATTCCGAGATATATTGCCATGCAACTTTCCACCGTTCCGTTTATCATGACACATTCATCATTGTCATATTGCTTAGCATGATCATGTAGTTGACATAGTATTTGTGGAAAAGCCACCGTTCATAATTCTTTCATACATGTCACTCTTGGTTCATTGCATATCCCGGTACACCGCCGGAGGCATTCATATAGAGTCATCTTTGTTCTAGTATCGAGTTGTAATCATTGAGTTGTAAATAAATAGAAGTGTGATGATCATCATTATTAGAGCATTGTCCAAAGTGAGGAATAAAAAAAGAGAAAGGCCATAAAAAAGAGAAGACCCAAAAAAAAGAAAGGCCATAAAAAAAGAAAAGGCCCAAAAAATGAGAGAAAAAGAGAGAAGGGACAATGTTACTATCCTTTTACCACACTTGTGCTTCAAAGTAGCACCATGATCTTCATAGTAGAGAGTCTCTCATATTATCACTTTCATATACTAGTGGGAATTTTTCATTATAGAACTTGGCTTGTACATTCCAACAACGGGCCTCCTCAAGTGCCCTAGGTCTTCGTGAGAAAGCAAGTTGGATGCACACCCACTAGTTTCTTTTGTTGAGCTTGCATACATTCATAGCTCTAGTGCATCCGTTGCATGGCAATCCCTACTCCTTGCATTAACATCAATCGGTGGGCATCTCCATAGCCCATTGATTAGCCTCTTTGATGTGAGACTTTCTCTTTTTTTGTCTTCTCCACATAACCCCCTCAATATATTCTATCCCACCCGTAGTGCTATGTACATGGCTCGCGCTCATATATTGCGTGAAATTTTATAGGTTTGAGATTACTAAAGTATGAAACAATTGCTTGGCTTGTCATCGGGGTTGTGCATGATGAGAGCATTCTTCTGTGATGAAAATGAAACATGACTAAACTATATGATTTTGTAGGGATGAATTTTCTTTGGCCATGTTATTTTGAGAAGACATAATTGCTTAGTTAGTATGCTTGAAGTATTATTATTTCTATGTCAATATGAACTTTTGTCTTGAATATTATGGATCTGAATATTCATACCACAATTAAGAAGAATCACATTGAAATTATGCCAAGTAGCACCCCGCATCAAAAATTCTGTTTTTTTATCATTTACCTACTCGAGGACGAGCAGGAATTAAGCTTGGGAATGCTGATACGTCTCCAACGTATCTATAATTTTTTATTGCTCCATGCTATATTATTTACTGTTTTGATTGTTTATGGGCTTTATTATACACTTTTATAACATTTTTGGTACTAACCTATTAACCCAGAGCCCGGTGCCAGTTTTTGTTTTTACCCTGTTTTAGGGTTTCGAAGAAAAGGAAAATCAAACGGAGTCCAATTGACTTGAAACTTCACGGAACTCTTTTTTGGAAGGAAAGAAGCCCAGAAGACTTCGAGTGCACGTCGGGGGATCTGCGAGGAGGTCACGAGGCAGGGGGGGCGCGCCCACGCCCCCTTGGCGCGCCCTCCACCCTCGTGAGCCCCTCGTGCCCCCCCCTGGCGTACTTCTTCCGCCTATATATCTCCATATACCCTAAAAACATACGTGGGCACAATAGATCAGGAGTTCCGCCGCCAGAAGCCTCCGTAGCCACCGAAAGCCAATCTAGACCCGTTCTGGCACCCTGCCGGAGGGGGCAATCCTTCTCCGGTGGCCATCTTCATCATCCCGGTGCTCTCCATGACGAGGAGGGAGTAGTTCTCCCTCGGGGCTAAGGGTATGTACCAGTAGCTATGTGTTTGATCTCTCTCTCTTTCGTGTTCTTGAGGTGATACAATCTTGAGCTTTGCTATTATAGTTGGATCTTGTGATGTTTTCTCCCCCCTCTACTCTCTTGTAATGAATTGAGTTTCCCCTTTGAAGTAATCTTATCGGATTGAGTCTTTAAAGATTTGAGAACACTTGATGTATGTCTTGACGTGCATATCTGTGGTGACAATGGGATACCACATGATTGACTTGATGTATGTTTTGGTGATCAACTTGCGGGTCCCGCCCATGAACCTATGCATAGGGGTTGGCACACGTTTTCGTCGTGATTCTCTGGTAGAAACTTTGGGGCACTCTTTGAGGTCCTTTGTTGAAAGTGCAATTATCCCTAGGTGGTTTTGGTAATTCATAACAACATATAGCTCATTGAGCTAATGCCATTCCAAGATGATTATTTCAGGAAAGCTCAATGATTGGCATGGCATGGATGGCGAAAGTGGAACCCTCAAAATGCTAAGGACAAAGGATTGGCTCAAGCTCAAAAGCTCAAGACTCTTCATTTTATATTTTAGTGATCCAAGATCACATTGAGTCTTTAGGAAAAGCCAATACTATCAAGGAGGGATGAGGTGTTGCTTAATGAGCCTCTTGCTTCATGTGCTTAGTGATATGCTCCAAAACCCTCAACTACTTTCCCATATACACATATGACCTAAACCCGAAGCCAAACTCGGTCCTACCGATTCTTTCTATCCGGCGCCACCGACTTTCACTTGTCATAAGCCACTGCCAAACCCTAGCAATTCGGTTCTACCGGTAGGGATCTCGGTCTCACCGAGATGGGATTGCAAACTCTCTGTTTCCCTTTCGTAACTTTTCGGTCTCACCGAAAGAGCGGATCGGTCCCACCGAGATTGCAATGTAAACTCTATGTTTCCTTTTTGTAACATTTCGGTCTCACCGAAAGAGCAAATCGGTCCCATCGAGTCTGCCTGACCAACTCTCTGGTTAGCTTATTACCAAAATCAGTCTCACCGAGTTTGTGTAATCGGTCTCACCGAGATTACGTTATGCCCTAACCCTAACAAAATCGGTCCTACCGAGTTGCATGTCGGTCCCACGGAAAATCTCTAACGGTCACTAGGTTTACTATTTCGGTCTGACCGAGTTTGTTGATTTGGTCCCACCGAGATTGGTAAATTGTGTGTAACGGTTGGATTTTGTGTGGAGGCTATATATACCCCTCCACCTCCTCTTCATTCGTGGAGAGAGCCATCAGAACACATCTACACTTCCAACTCATATCTTCTGAGAGAGAACCACCTACTCATGTGTTGAGACCAAGATATTCCATTCCTACCATATGAATCTTGATATCTAGCCTTCCCCAAGTTGCTTTCCACTCAAATCTTCTTTCCACCAGATCCAAATCCTATGAGAGAGAGTTGAGTGTTGGTGAGACTATCATTTGAAGCACAAGAGCAAGGAGTTCATCATCAACACACCATTTGTACTTCTTGGAGAGTGGTGTCTCTTAGATTGGCTAGGTATCACTTGGGAGCCTCCAACAAGATTGTGGAGTTGAACCAAGGAGTTTGTAAGGGCAAGGAGATCACCTACTTCATGAAGATCTACCGCTAGTGAGGCAAGTCCTTCGTGGGCGATGGCCATGGTGGGATAGACAAGGTTGCTTCTTCGTGGACCCATCGTGGGTGGAGCCCTTCGTGGACTCGCGCAACTGTTACCCTTCGTGGGTTGAAGTCTCCATCAACGTGGATGTAGGATAGCACCACCTATCCGAACCATGGGAAAAAAATCCGTGTCTCCAATTGCGTTTGAATTGTCCAAACCCTTCCCTTTACATTCTTGCAAGTTGCATGCTTTACTTTCCGCTGCCAATATACTCTTTGCATGCTTGCTTGAATTGTGTGATGATTGCTTGACTTGTCCTAAGATAGCTAAAATCTGCCAAGAACTAAAATTGGGAAAAGGTTAAGTTTTTATTTGGTCAAGTAGTCTAATCACCCCCTCTAGACATACTTCCAATCCTACAAGTGGTATCAGAGCTTTGATCTCCATTTGCTTTGATTTCCATAGCTTTTGGTGGTCATAGCCTTGGTTTCACAACCTAGGAGAGTATGGTGTCTAGCGAGGGAAATTATCACCGTAGAGGTCCTTACTTTGATGGTACTAATTTTGCTAGTTGGAAGCATAAAATGAAAATGCATATTCTTGGACATAACCCCGCCGTTTGGGCTATTGTGTGTGTTGGTTTGCAAGGTGACTTCTTTGATGGGAGAGAACCAAACCGTGAAGCTACCGCGGATGAGTTGAAGATGTTGCAATACAATGCTCAAGCTTGTGATATTCTCTTCAACGGATTGTGCCCCGAAGAATTCAACAAAATCAGCCGTCTTGAGAATGCAAAGGAAATTTGGGACACTTTGATTGATATGCACGAAGGTACCGACTCCGTCAAGGAATCCAAGTTGGGTGTGCTTCAAAGTCAACTTGACAAGTTCAAAATGAAGGATGGTGAAGGTGTCGCTGAAATGTACTCTAGGCTTGCTCTCATCACAAATGAGATTGCCGGCTTAGGAAGTGAAGAGATGACCAATAGATTCATCATCAAGAAGATTCTAAGAGCCTTGGATGGAAAATATGATACCGTGTGCACATTGATCCAAATGATGCCCAATTACAAAGATATCAAGCCAACGGAGGTAATTGGAAGAATTGTTGCTCATGAGATGTCACTTAAGGATATAAAAGAACTTCACAACAAATCAAGTGGTGCCTACAAAGCCTCATGTGAAGCCCCTACATCACCAAGTGAGAAACAAAACTTCAATGAAGAATTGAGCTTAATGGTGAAGAACTTCAACAAATTCTGCAAGAGTAGAAGCAAAGATAGAAGCTCCAAGTCAAGGTCCTACAATGACAAAAGATCTTTTAGTCGAGAGCGAAACTGCTACAATTGTGGAAGACCCGGACACTATTCTAATGAGTGTACGGCTCCCTACAAGAGAAGAGAAGACTCTCCAAAAAGAAGAAGCAAAGAATCACCACCAAGAGAGAGAAGGAGTAGAGATGATCGTTATGAACGAAGATACTCATGGAGAAGCAAGGATTCAGAAAGGAAGGAAAAATCATCAAGGAGCTACACAAAACGAAGACATCAAGCTCATTTTGGTGAATGGGTATCCGGCTCCGACTCCGACAGCCACTCCGAGAGAAGTTATCACTCCGATTCCGAATATACTCAAGATGAAGGTGTTGCCGGTCTAGCACTTGTGTCAACCAACTCCTACGACATATTTGACTCACCAAGTGAAGGAATTGGAAGGTGCTTCATGGCCAAAGGTCCTAAGGTAACACACCCTGAGTAAGTTAATTTAATAGTGATGAAGATGACTTGTTAGGTGATGATTTGCTTGTTGACAACTCTAGTGATGAATACTATGATGAAACGTCAATTAATCATGCTAATCAAGATAAATCGAATGACAATGATAAGGAGAAGATTGAGGATCTAGCTAAAGAACTAAACACTCTTAAGTTAGCTCATGAAACTATCTTCGAAGATCATCGAGAACTTTTAAGAGCTCATGAAAAGTTACGCTTTGAAAAGCTCAATCTTGAGCAAGAGCATGAGTTTTTAAAGGCAATCAATGATGATCTCCGCAAGAAAAGTTCTTCTTACATTGACAAGCTTTTACTCTTATCCACTTACATGCCTCAAGTCAAGTCTAGTAACAAGAACAAGAAAGATTCTTCCTCTAGTAGTAACAATGATCATGCTAAATCCAATATTGTTGCTTCTAGTAGTTCTCTTGATTCCACTAATGATTATCTTAGCCAAGTTACACTTGAGCAAGAAAATAGCATATTGAAGGGAATTATAGAGAAAGGAGTGTACAAAAGCCTTGCCGGGAGTAAGCAATTCTAGGAAATTGTTCGCAATCAAGGAATGCACCGGAAGAATCAAGGTGTTGGTTTTGAACGAAAGTTCAATGCCAATGGAGTTGAGTGGGAAGAAGATCAATACCCCAAGACAAAGTTTGTTCCTCAACAAGAGAAGTATGATACTTTCTTCAAGGGGACACAAGCTCAAGATGATCTTCCACCACAAGACTACAAGCAAAAAGGCAAGGACAAGCTTCAAGAGGAAATTGATGCATTTGAAGAAGCTCCTAAGACCTTAGTCAAGTGGATTCCCAAGGACACTTCAAGTTCCACTTCATCAAGTACGACTACAACTCCAAGGATTCCCATCAAGATGGTGTGGATCCAAAAGAAGAAGAACTAGAGAGTTCTTGAGGGTGACTCCGCCAACATACTTCACTCTTATCATTTTGGCAAGAACAAGTGCAATCAACTTCCACATCTTGCACTAATTCAAGGAGTCACAAACCCTCGTGTTGGTAAGACAAGGGACAAGGTAACCTAAAAGTTTTCATGGACATCATCTTGTGTGTGCATCAGTCTATGTCTATGGATATCCTTGTTTGTTCCTTGTGGGACTAACCCATGTAGGTATTGAAAGTGCAATTCACTCAAACCGATAGATCCAAGTGATCTACATAAACATTGAGCATCCACATCTTCAACATCTACATGAAGTCATCATCGACAAAACCCAAGGTTAGTTCATCCCTCTTAGGGGGGATCTCACATATCGGGGGAGGTTTACTCTAAGACTTGAGCTAAAGCAACTCTAAAGATGTGAACACAACAATGCTTTATGTAAATGTGGTAACCCCACTTGAGCTTAAACGATGAGTATGACCTATGATCAAGTGTTCTCACTTGACTCCTAAGTCAATATACTCATATATAGATGACCTAGTCATCGCAAATTGCTTGATAGATGCTAGAATTGGTTGTGCATGCTTTGTCACATATTTCAATTACCATCTTATTGTGTGAGCATGTTGGTTGCATATTTTACTCATTCGAGGACATCCACTTGTTGTTTTGAGTGTTTGGTTTTATTTCCTTTTGCCAAGTGGATGGACAAGAATGCCTAAGAACCTCCTCTAGCTATCTATGCTTTTCTTGTCTCAAACTCTATTCATGCTACATCACAAAATTTGATCAAGTCAGATTCGAACCACTCTGTGTGAGGAGCACTCGGAGTCCCCGATTCGTCATAGACTTAAACTTCCAAAACCTCTTTGTGATTCTTGGTCTGACCGATACCCCACTTTCGGTCTTACCGAGATCATTAAGTTGATCTATGTTTTCGATCTCGGTGCAACCGATTTGAAACATTCGGTCACATCGAGTTGCAACAACTGTATACAGTTTTGCATCTCGGTGCCACCGAGTTGTTCCACTCGGTCACACCGACAGGGTCGGGCTATATATAGTCACGGGCAAAAATTTGGAAATTTCTCCAAACCCCTTCGCCTGCACGATAGCCTGCTCTGCCAACGTGGTCTCCGGATCGTCTTCTCGCCGCCAGCCGCCTCCAGTCGCTGGTCTCCGTCGCCATCAACGGGAATTCAACCCCGTCGTTGCCGCCGTAGCGAGTCTCCGCTGAACTAGGGTATGGACTCGATCTTTGTGCTATTCCCAATCCGATTCCTAGAACATTGTGATCATATTGATTCTAGCCACGTTTGATAAACTTCTATCTAGTCAATGAACTTGTAGATTAGGTTTGATTCGAAAATTTTAGGGTTAGGTTTCCGCCGAAACCATCTCGGACCCACCGAGTTGAAAAACTCGGTCCCACCGATTTGGCTTATGCCATTGCACAAGTGAGACTCGGTTTGACCGAGTATTACTAATCGGTGTGACCGATTTTGGAACTTTGTGAAACCCTAGCAGTCTCGGTGCCACCGAACTGTGACTCGGTCTGACCGAGTTCACTAGTTTAGGTTCCAAAAACTGCTTCGGTATCACCGAGTTTAAAAATCGGTAGATCCGAGATGATTTCAGTGGGAAACTAAAACTAAGTTTTTGAATCATTCTTTTGAAAAAATCTCTACATTTTGTGATGCTCATCCACTCTACCTCATCTATAAACTGTTCACAGGGTCAGCAGTCAGCTTGTTCATCATGTCAGACCAGAGTGACAGCCAGAATGTGTCAGAACAGCAAGTGCATATGAGTGAGGGCACTAGTCCCTCCAGCTCTTCAGATGAAGGCAGCAGGAGCACCCCTAGCAACCTGCGAAAAGCTGCCACAAGACAAAGAAAGAAGAGAACCTCAGAATCAGAGGATGAGGACTATGTGGCAGAAGAGGAAGCAACTTCCAAGAGAGTTGTGCTTACAAAGGAATATGGCCCAGCACAGAGCACAAAGCCAGGGATGAAAGTCAAAAGTCCAGCAGGTAGGCAGCCTATGCCAAAGGCCAGAGCTTCAACTCAGATTCCTGAGAAGCCTGCACCCATAGAGCCAGTTGCTGCTCAAGGGAAGAAGAGGAAGGAAAGGGTCAAAAAGACCACTGCCAGAGTGCTTGGAAAGGCTTCCATCATGGAAGAAGAAGAAGAAGAGGTTGCTGCACCAACACCTAAGGCACCCAAGCTGATGGGTGATAACATAAGATCAGGGGCAACTGCTTCCAAGGCCAAGCCAGCTCCGAAGCTAAAACCAAAGAGGAATACAAGAAGCATCCCAGCTGCTGAGAAGAACAAGGCCCCAGTGCCTGAAGCTGCTGAAGAAGATGATGAAGAGCATGTTCTGAGAAAGCTCAAGCCCAAGATCCTAGACCACAATGATGCTCATCCTGTGGCTGAGGACATGAAGCTCAGAAGAGACTCAGGGCTGAGGAAGTGGAGAGAAGCAGACCCGTATGCTTCAAGGAGAAGAACTTATATTGATTATAGGTTTCACACCAAGGAACAACAAGATTTTTATGAGACAGTGCTACTTGATAAGAAGCCCATTGTTTGTGACATGAGATGGGTTGATTGGGAATATATCAAGGAGAATGAAGAGCACTACCCTGGAGTGCAGGACAGCTTCAAAGCTTGCGGAGTAGCTGACTTTGTTGGGAAGAAGCTCACAAAGTGGAATGAGGAGCTTATCATGCAATTCTACTCCACAGCACTTTTTTATCCAGATGGGAGGATTGTATGGATGTCAGAAGGAACCAGATATCAGTCAACAGTTGCTGAGTGGGCACAGCTCATTAATGCCCTAGAAGAGCAGGAAGATGACTTGGACATATATGCCAAGAAGAAGATGGACCACAACGCTATGTCCAATATGTACAAGGAAATTCCAAACGAGGCACTTGATACTTTCAAGTTTGGGTCTGTGCATTATCTTCTGTCAGGGCTGCCAACTATTAACTGGATCTTTAGGCACACTCTGTTGCCCAAGTCAGGTGATCACAAGATGATCAGAGGCCATGCAATCAATTTGCTTCATATATTTGATGTGCCATAGAAGTTCAAGGTGATGAGCCTCATAGTAGAGACTATCAAGAGGACTGCAGCAGATCAGAAGAGGAGCTGTGGTTATGCCCCTCAGATCCAAGAGTTGATAAACTCCAAGATGGGCACAGGCATATATTTATTGGACAAGGAACACCTGCCCATCCATCCAGATTTTGAAGACAATCAAGTTGTCATGAATGAGAATGAACCATCATCAGTTCAAGCACAAGCACAGAAGGAGAAGGCAAGGAAGGAGAAAGCTGCCAAGATGCCAACTCAAGTGGAGGCATCTGAGTATTTCTTGAAAACCAAACAAGAGCAGCTTGGTTACTTGATTGCATACACACTGAGGATTGAGCAAGGACTGGCCACCCTAACTCAGAATCAGCAGAGCCTAGAGAGAACCGTAGAACAAAAGTTCTATGACTTGGATATCAAGGTGATAGAGATTCAGACTGCAGTGGAGCAGCTCCAAGATGACATGCAGGAGAGGAAAGGCAAGACTACAACTGATGCATTTGCCAGAGTGCCACGAGGTCCGAGGTCGTCTGCAATGCCATTTCCTGACACAAGAGCAACCGCCTCCGCTCCAGCCACAGCTTCAATTCCACCAGCTCCAGCATCTACTTCAGCCGCAACTCCGACCACGTCTACAGAAGGCTTCGTCCTTGGAGTGCTCCGGACTCCACCACCACCAGAAGATCAAGCCTGAGAGTCGATCTAGCACTATGCATTTTCTAGGAACTTTTTGGTAACTTGTTGCCAAAGGGGGAGAAAAATGTAAAGATCATAGGCTTTGGGAGAGAGAGTGTTTTTTTTCTCTCTTGCTTTATTTGGTGTTTTTCGAACTTTGTTTGCTTTTGAGTGCTTGAGATACTATGCTTGTGAGACATTGATGATCATAAGCTACACTTAATGCTTGGTGAATGGTATTATCTTATCTATCTTATGTGATCATTCACTTTTCTTGGTGATGAGTGCATGTATTTCATTCTTATCATTTTAAGCGCTCCACCAAGATGTATGTGACATGGAAGAGTAACCCATGACTCTAACTCTTTGTGCATTTGTAGTCCAAAGCAAATCTTAAATATGCACAAATTTAGGGGGAGCTCTTACTTATCACACACTTCTCAAAGCGACGATATATTTCATGCTTATTATCATTTGTCGAAGCTTTGATCTATATGTTGTCATCAATTACCAAAAAGGGGAGATTGAAAGTGCAACTATCCCTAGGTGGTTTTGGTAATTCATAACAACATATAATTCATTGAGTTAATGCCATTCCAAGATGATTATTTCAGGAAAGCTCAATGATTGGCATGGCATGGATGGTGAAAGTGGAACCCTCAAAATGCTAAGGACAAAGGATTGGCTCAAGCTCAAAAGCTCAAGACTCTTCATTTTATATTTTAGTGATCCAAGATCACATTGAGTCTTTAGGAAAAGCCAATACTATCAAGGAGGGATGAGGTGTTGCTTAATGAGCCTCTTGCTTCATGTGCTTAGTGATATGCTCCAAAACCCTCAACTACTTTCCCATATACACATATGACCTAAACCCTAAGCCAAACTCGGTCCTACCGATTCTTTCTATCCGGCGCCACCGACTTTCACTTGTCATAAGCCACTGCCAAACCCTAGCAATTCGGTTCTACCGATAGGGATCTCGGTCTCACCGAGCTGGGATTGCAAACTCTCTGTTTCCCTTTCGTAACTTTTCGGTCTCACCGAAAGAGAGGATCTGTCCCACCGAGATTGCAATGTAAACTCTTTGTTTCCTTTTTGTAACATTTCGGTCTCACCAAAAGAGCAAATCGGTCCCACCGAGTTTGCCTGACCAACTCTCTGGTTAGCTTATTACCAAAATCGGTCTCACCGAGTTTGTGTAATCGGTCTCACCGAGATTACGTTATGCCCTAACCCTAACAAAATCGGTCCTACCGAGTTGCATGTCGGTCCCACCGAAAATCTCTAACGGTCACTAGGTTTACTATTTCGGTTTGACCGGGTTTGTTGATTCGGTCCCACCGAGATTGGTAAATTGTGTGTAACGGTTGGATTTTGTGTGGAGGCTATATATACCCCTCCACCTCCTCTTCATTCGTGGAGAGAGCCATCAGAACACATCTACACTTCCAACTCATATGTTCTGAGAGAGAACCACCTACTCATGTGTTGAGACCAAGATATTCCATTCCTACCATATGAATCTTGATCTCTAGCCTTCCCCAAGTTTTTTTCCACTCAAATCTTCTCTCCACCAGATCCAAATCCTATGAGAGAGAGTTGAGTGTTGGGGAGACTATCATTTGAAGCACAAGAGCGAGGAGTTCATCATCAACACACCATTTGTTACTTCTTAGAGAGTGGTGTCTCCTAGATTGGCTAGGTGTCACTTGGGAGCCTCCGACAAGATTGTGGAGTTGAACCAAGGAGTTTTTAAGGGCAAGGAGATCGCCTACTTCGTGAAGATCTACCGCTAGTGAGGCAAGTCCTTCGTGGGCGATGGCCATGGTGGGATAGACAAGGTTGCTTCTTCGTGGACCCTTCGTGGGTGGAGCCCTCCGTGGACTCGCGCAACCGTTACCCTTCGTGGGTTGAAGTCTCCATCAACGTGGATGTAGCATAGCACCACCTATCCGAACCACGGGAAAAACATCCGTGTCTCCAATTGCGTTTGAATTCTCCAAACCCTTCCCTTTACATTCTTGCAAGTTGCATGCTTTACTTTCCGCTGCCAATATACTCTTTGCATGCTTGCTTGAATTGTGTGATGATTGCTTGACTTGACCTAAGATAGCTAAAATCTGCCAAGAACTAAAATTGGGAAAAGGTTATGTTTTTATTTGGTCAAGTAGTCTAATCACCCCCCGTCTAGACATACTTCCGATCCTACATTTGTGTTGGTTGAATAGATGAATCTGAGATTGTGTGACGCATATCGTATAATCATACCCACGGATACTTGAGGTGACATTGGAGTATCTAGGTGACATTAGGGCTTTGGTTGATGTGTGTCTTAAGGTGTTATTCCATACGAACTCTAGGGCTGTTTGTGACACTTATAGGAATAGCCCAATGGATTGATTGGAAAGAATAACTTTGAGGTGGTTTTGTGCCCTACCGTAATCTCTTCGTTTGTTCTCCGCTATTAGTGACTTTGGACTGACTCTTTGTTGCATGTTGAGGGATAGTTATGTGAACCAATTATGCTATTATTGTTGAGGGAACTTACACTAGCGAAAGTATAAACCCTAGGCCTTATTTCCACACATTCCAATACTGTTTACGCTCAGTTTTATCATTCGTTACCTTGCTGTTTTTATAATTTCAGATTACAAATACCTTTATCTACCTTCCATATACCACTTGTATCACCTTCTCTTCGCCGAACTAGTGCACCTATACAATTTACCATTGTATTGGCTGTGTTGGGGACACAAGAGACTCTTTGTTATTTGGTTGTAGGGTTGCTTGAGAGAGACCATCTTCATCCTACGCCTCCTACGGATTGATAAACCTTAGGTCATCCACTTGAGGGAAATTTGCTACTGTCCTACAAACCTCTGCACTTGGAGGCCCAACAACATCTACACGAAGAAGGTTGTGTAGTGGACATCAATCAACACTTCGGTAACGAGACGAGGCCCGAAGAGAAAGTTGCGTGCGGATTAAAGGTACATGATCATCGAACTTGATCGCGCTGGCCAACCGATTGAACCCCTCCGGACGAAGCAAAAATTTAATGCTCAGTGCGGGGTTCTAGTTAGGGACATGATCCCGATTAGCATCGAGCAATGGTTGAATCCTAAGGACAATGACTCTCAGGTGTCTTATGTCAGCGATATGAAGAAAGCTGACCTTTGGACCGCGCTGCACGAAAATTTCACCTTCCCGCCAAAGGAGGATCCGGAGAATCCAGTTAAAAAGCCAATGATCTAGGCTTATGCTCGTAAGAAGATGGCTGAGCTATTAAGGAGGTGGAATAATGAGCTGAAAGCATCGTTTGTCGACAAAGACAAGACTCCAGAATTCATCAGCCGATTTGAGAAGATCAATGATCAGTGGCCCGCATTTGTCACCAAAATGAAAATATGAGAGAGCAGCGAAGATGTCAGCGACAAACAAGAAAAATGTTGCAAAGAAGAAGCATCACCATCGCATGGGGTTAGGTGGCTACCTGAAACCCCGGCCGTTGTGGGACAAGGCTGAGAATGACCTCATTGATAAAGGGATTGAACCAGAGACATGACGCTGGCCAGACCGTTGCAGGACTTGGTTCTTCGGGGTTGGGGGAAAATTGGAGCCTGTAACAGGGAAGTGCGTTTGGACCAACGAGTAGCTGAACACACCCATCGAGAAGCTTCAGGAGTATATGGAAAAGGCGCAGCAAGGGACGTTCGTTCCGGACAGAGAGAACAACGAGCTCACAGAGGCCCTCGGGAATCCTGAGCACCCCGGACGGACCCGAGGCACGCCAGGCTCCCTTTCGTGGAAGGCTGGATTTCCCGACGCAGGCGGTTACAAACACCGGGAGAGGAAGAATAAAAAGGAGTTGACCCAACTACATGCGCTACACGCAAGGGTACAAGCGCTAGAGGAACGAGACGAGGCCCGCAGCACGCGACCTGTCGAAGCTGCTACACCCGAGGCTACCCCGCCATCTCAATGAAGAAGCAGCGTGGCTTCCACGGAGCTACTTCAGGAGCCTGTCTTCACGGCTCCAGCTAGCTACCCAGTGGATGCTATCACGGAGTCTCAGAATTGCCACCTTATGACGCAGTGGATGGAATTTCAAGTCAAGGCGGTTGTTGGCTCTGTTGCACCTCCTGAACCTAGCGCAACTTTTCATCGCCGGCCGATTCCAGAAGGATATGCTAGGGTGATGGTGGATGAAATCACAGAAGGATTTGAGGACCTCCAGCTTGACCACCCTACGGGTGACAGGGAAACTCGGCTGGGTTCTTGTTTGAAGACGCCATGCTTGTGGCGGAAAGCTCATCAACCTTCCGAACTGGACGCCTCCGCCTCCTCCTCCGGCGAGTCAGCGCACTCCGCCTCCTCCACCGCCTCCTCCACCGGCGAGTGATCAGGGCACTCAGCCTTCTTCTCCGGTGCGTGGCGGCACTCCGCCTCCTCCTCCGGCGAGTGATCAGGGCACTCAGCCTTCTTCTCCGACGCGTGGCGGCACTCCGCCTGCGGTGGCGCGCCCGAGCAGCCTCCAGCCTCCTCCTTCTCCGCCTCGCCAGCAAGGGCGGAAGAGACCCGTCGCTGCCCCGGCTGCTCCAGCATGTCGTAGTCCTCCGCCTCGTAAGCAAGCACAAAAGAAGACAGCCGCAGCCGCTCCATCTGCTCCGGCGTCTAGCAGTACATCCAGAGGTGGGAGGCAATATAGATTCGGTCCACCTCTCAAGCCTCTAGACAAGTTACCATAGGAGAGTACCGTGGAAGAAAACATGAAGATCGTGGAAAAAGAAGTGAAGGACTTCTTTGAAGGGGTGAAAGCAAAGAGACATCCACCTCCGGAGGAGAAGGTAGACCCGGTGAAATCAAAGTGCACTATCGCTGCCCTGAGGAAACCACCAAAGTCTCCGCTGAAAAACAACTATGAGCGCATTACTACAAAGGTATATATCGAAGCGGGGCGGTCAGGAAATACTATCGGTGATCAAAGGTTAGCAGAACGACGAGTTGGGAAAAAATTGCCCAGCTCGGCGAACAAGCGGACCTATCGTGCCCACCACTCAAGGTGTCTAGCGATCTCGTCGCTAATGATCCGAGGATGGAGCCCGGTTATAGCAATCTTGAAGATTACCTACCCGACGATGTACAATATGATTTCTTGGAGGTGGAAGAACACCAATACCATTACGGGAAGCCTATTGTCAAAGATGAAAAATCCCTAACAACGATGATGCGAAGATTCCATGATTGGTACATGAAAACCTACAGAGAGTCTGGGGTGGGACGAATACTTTGTATCTGAGAGTTAAAGAGGAGCACGACCTCGTTGGAATTGATTTGTTGACTATTCCATTTGAGGAGTTCTTCCAGTGGTTCAATCAAAAGGCCCTCAATAAATTAACGGTCACTTGCTACTGTCTTTAAGTACTACTTCTGTCATTAAGTCTCTATATATAGCTCAGCTCTTTCATTGCATGTATATATGATTATCCTCACTATATTATGCAGATTGAAGATCCTCGAGTGTAGAAAAGCAGAAATGTATGATATTGGGTTCATTAACAAAAATCTCATAGATAATAAATCAAAACAAAGATAAAATACTCTTTCCTTACAACTTCAAGTGAGTGTTACTATCTTGTGCATATTTGGTTTCCCTTATTACTCGAGCGAGGTTATAGTAATGTAATTGATGAGTTATGCATGCGTGCGTAGCTTCCACTATATTTTCCTGGAGATTAAGCTTGAGCAGGTACTAGTAACCGTCTTAGACTCGAGACGAAAAGATCCCGAGACCTATGCGGACATGACTAAAATTCTCAACGAGTAATTTCAATCACTCATTATCGCACCATATCGGCAACTTTTTGTTCATTTACTGATATCTCAAGTAATAATTATTTTCTTTGTCTTGCAGGGTTTGGAAAAAGTTCACCGAAGATGTTTCGGGTCTACCAAAGGAGCTGCGATATACATACCCAAAAGTAAGTACTAGTAGCTAGCTAGTTCTGCACATCTCCCATTGATTCTAGCTACTTTTTCATCAGTGCCATTTATAATTCTTCATTATCAGTTTGATTGACCTCTATTTCTCGTAAAGTGCTTGTGGCAGGAACAAGGGGATGATTACTGTGGATACTACGTGTGCGAGTTCATCTACCACGCGACTTGCAAAGATAAGTGGGGCTATTCTCAAAGACAATTTGATGTGCGTAAGCAATAATATTCACAATTTCATTCTATTACACCATCATTTCTGTTGAGTTTCATTCATATATATGTATTAACCCCCTTCTTCAAATTAGACGTGGGAGATGAGGAATGAACTCCTACCAGAAGATTGCATGAAAGCAATTCAAGTGGAATTAGCGGGATTCTTTCTTGACCACCTCATCAATAAAGCCGGAGAATACCATGTGGAACTTGATTTCAGATGCTAGGGGATTGTAAGAGATCTTACATATTGTATATGTATGTAGCCACTAGCGTCAGGTCGATCACTTCTCTCGGTATGCATAACGAACTTCTGTACTTAATGGTTTCCTTCATTTTCTTACTAGCTAGCGTGTCGAGGGCCACTCTATACGTATAGTACGTAGCGTCGACCAAGCACGGAGATAAGAGAGGACACTTCTCTCTATTAATTAATTACACTAGTAGAAAAAGGGTCAAACGTGAAGCACATTAGTGCCGGTTTGAATTTGAGCCAGCACTAATGGTACCATTAGTGCCGGTTCGAACGACTATGCATTAATGCCGGTTCGTGTTGAACCTTTAGTACCGGTTCGTGCCACGAACCGGTACTAAAGGGGTGATGGCAGGCTGGCGTCAGGCTGGGGCCCCACGATCACCTTTAGTACCAGTTCGTTGCACAAACCGGTACTAAAGGGCTAACCTTTAGTACTGGTTTGTGCCACGAACCGGTACTAAAGGGGTCTGACCTATAGTACCGGTTTGTGACACAAACCGGCACTATAGGGTAATTTTCAAACTCTACCCCCCCACCCCCCGTGTGTCGCCATTTCAGTTCTGAAAAAATCAAAAGAAAATGATAAAAACTTCAAAAAATAAAATCCTTCGAGAGGTAGTTATATTACTATATCTACTAGTTAGGAAAAATTGAAAACTTAAATTTGGACATGTTTTGCAAAAAGTGTAGGGAAAATGTAAAACGGCTATAACTTTTGCATACGATGTCGGAAAAAACGTATAATATATCAAAAAATTCAGCACAAAAATCCGCATCCGATGGAGACCGCCTATGGCCTGTTTGCAATTTTTTAGAATCCTCAAATTCCAAAAGGAAAAAAAGATATGGTCAAATTTAAGTTTTTTTAAATTTTTTTTGTTAAATCTGGTCAAACTACTTATTCAAGAAGTATTAATGTTACTACATAATTACTCAAGAATATTAGTGTTACTAAATAAGTATTTCATTTTTTTGAATTTTGGTCAAATCTAGTCAAACTGTGGTCAAACTATGGTCAAACCATGGTCAAACTATGGTCAAACTTATTCAAGAAATATTAGTGTTACTAAATAATTACAGTTTTTTAGAATAATAGTTTCAAACTCAAACAGTAAAATGTGTGACTTCATGCTCAAGCTAAACTCCTGAGGGTTAATAGGATTGGCATCTTACTATTGTCAGGAAAACAACAAGTGCAGACTTGGAAACGAAGGAGAATAGAACCCGAAAGTTAAGCGTGCTCGGGCTGGAGTTGTGAGAGGGATGGGTGACTGGTCTGGAAGTTAGATGATTTGGAATGAGTGATCCACACTTGAGCAGTTAAGAGAGGTGATTAGAGACTAAAACACCAAATAATTCATAAAAAATAAATAAAATCAATTTTTTTTCCAAAATTTTCATAAAAAAATTCAAAATAAAACCTTTAGTACCGGTTGGTAACACCAACCGGTACTAAAGGTCCCCCATACCAGGGCGCGAGCTCACGCCACGTGGTGGCACTTTAGCGCCGGTTCGTGCCGAACCAGTACTAAAGGGGGGGCCTTTAGTGCCCACCAATTAGTGCTGATTATGGAACCGGCACTAAAGCCCCTTACGAACCGGTTTTAAAACTCCGTTTTCTACTAAGCTACCTAACACAATATATGAAACACCTTAATTAACCATACAAAACCCCCAGATCCACCCCCCCCCCCTTCAGAAAAAAAAACAAAACCCTAGCCCCTGAACAGCTGATACGTGGATGCCTATTGGTCCCGGTTGGTGCCACCAACCGGGACTAAAGGGCTTCCCGCCTGGGCTCGCAGCACCGGCCACGTGGAGGCCCATCTGTCCTGGTTCGTATAAGAACCGGGACTAAAGGCCTAGGCATGAGTAATGACCCTTTAGTCCCGGTTCCCCAACCGGGACAGATGGGCCTTATGAACTAGGACAAATGGCCCTTTTTCTACTAGTGGTGCTTCGTGGGCACTTTTGGTCGATGGATGTGGAATGGATACTGAAGATCAGAACATCTCCATGGTTGCGGTCGGATTTCTTATCATGGTTCCCAGAGAAGGGTGGTACATTTACGGTGAAAAGTTCCTACAAGCTGGCCACATACAATCATAACATCGCCCGTGCTAACGGTGCTTCTAGCGCTGCTCCGGACAGGAACCGGACTCTCTGGAACCAGGTGTCGAAAGTGGTTGTTCTGCACAAAATGAAGATTATGGCCTGGAGGGTTGTTGCGGGAACTCTACCTACTCAGCAATGCAAGAACTATAGGTACGTTGTGTTACATTCTACTTGCAGGCTCTGTGGGTTGGAGGAGGAGACCACATTTCATGCTTTGACAACATGTTATCAAGCCAAGATGTTGTGGGTTAATATGCGTAGATGGTGGCCTATTCTAGGTGACGATCTTCTAGTTGATAATGGAACGGAATGCTTTCTGATTTTCTCAACAACTGTTCAGCAGATGTACGAGATATGGTGATTATGCCATTCTAGAGGATTTGGCAAGTGCGTAATGATCTATGCCATGGTAAGGATCCCCCACCCGTTTTGGCATCAGTTGACTACCTAGATAGCTACTACCACTCCATCGAGCTTGCTTCCAGATTCTCAGAGGACAAAATTATAAATTGTAAGATGCCCGTTGTACTGTCGGCGCCGCTCCAGCCTCAGGGGTCACCGGTGCTACCATGGCCTTCCCGAGCACGGACAGAGTGACCCTCTCTGTTGACAGGTCCTTCCAAGCTATCGACAGCTCGGCGGCAGCTGGCATGGTCCTTAGGAGTAGCGATGGGCGATCATCTTCGTACAATATCACTTCAGTTTTCATTGCAATGATCCTCTCGAAGCGGAGCTCCATGCAATAATGCAAGGTATGGCCCTGGCCATCGAACACTCCAACAGGCCGGTGTTCCTGCAATCAGACACATCGATAGCATTGTCTTGCTTGCCGCCCAATGCGCTTCTTCGGTCCACTTATGGCCAGCGGGTGATGGAGATCAAACACTTAGATGCTACTAGGGAGTTTTATCCTCAGAAAATTAGTCATTCTCAAAATAGAGTTGCCGATCATTTGGCTTCTTATAACTAATCGGAGCGAGCCAGCGTTGTTTCGTTGGGCTCGGTTCCACCTTGTATTGAGGATTTATGGCCTCTCGACTCTAACTCTATGATATTACAATAGAACTCCCATTTACCCCGCAAAAAAAGGAGTAGCGTTGTGTAGAAACAACGCTACATGTATACATTAGTAGCAGCGTGTCACATCCCTAGCTTCTGGCATTCCACTAGGGTAACTTCATGTGTGCATCATGTTTAAGCTTTGAAAGAAACTTGAAATGGCGATTGCCTAAACCCTAGCATTAAAGGAATTCACTAGGTTCAACCAAAATATTTCCAGTAAATCCAAATGGCTTTAAAAAATGTTCATCATTCTTGGAAAAAGCTGGAAACAGTAACCAGAGGTGATGCACATTTTTGCATCACATATTTGGGCTCTGGATTAAATCATACTCTATTTGCATTTGGGCATTTAAATGCTATTAAATATTTTAAATGCTCAAATAATCATAAACTAAAATGTTTACTGTAGGATATATTCCCAACAGTGATCATGAGTAGTTTCATGATTTTTGGAAGTGTCTAAGTATTTTTAATAAAGCCCCAAAGACTACAGAATAATAGAAAACATAATTAAAAGAAAAAGAGGGAGAACTTACCTGGTGGGCCAACCGTCCCACCACTGTAGTAGCCCAGCCGGGCAAAGCCAGCCCAGCCCACCTCCACCTCCCTGTCGTCTTCCACCTCCTGCCAGTGGGCAGGAGGGCGTGTGCCCGCGGTGCGCATGCACGCGCCTCGCCACCTCCTGCCTTCCTGCTTGTCCTGGCCTTCTCTACACGCGCCACGCCACCCCCTGGAATTCTCTCACTCTCTCCCGACCTCTTCCCCCTCCTCTGCTCCCTCTCCCTCTGGAGCCCGAGCACAGTCGCAGCTGCGCCTTTGTAACGCCACAGCCACCGGCCCTACCGCGCCTCGCCGACATGTCCATGACCTCCTCCTCAACGCCCTCGTCCTCCTCGTAGACTCGCTCGATGCCGGACGCCCCAAAACGCTGCCCCCGACCTCATCTTCATCGTTCGGCCGCCGAGATCGCCAGCGACCTCCCGTCTTCATCAGCTCCTCCCCGACCTCGCCGACCCACTCGTCGTGACCGTGGTGAGCTGCTGGCCGTTCCCCCCCTCTCCGTTCTCTTCCTCGCATGCCGTAGCGACCGCACCAAGCTTGACCGCACCTGCCGCCGCTTGCGCTCGGCGCCGACATGGCCCCAGCAACCAAATGGCCCGGGCGTCGTGTCCAACATGCTCGCCACCTCGCGTAGCTGCTGGAGGTGCCATGAACGTGCTGCCATGGCCACTACAGCCCCGTAGCCACAAACACCCGAACGCCGGCTGTCGGTGTCAAAACCGGCGGATCTCGGGGAGGGGGTCCCGAACTGTGCGTCTAGGCAGAATGGTAACAGGAGGCAAGGGACACGAAGTTTTACCCAGGTTTGGGCCCTCTTGATGGAGGTAAAACCCTACGTCCTGCTTGATTAATATTGATGATATGGGTAATACAAGAGTAGATCTACCACGAGATCGAAGAGGCTAAACCCTAGAAGCTAGCCTATGGTATGATTGTTGTTGTCTATGTTGTCCTACGGACTATAACCCTCCGGTTTATATAGACACCGGATATGGTTAGGGTTCCATAGAGTCGGTTACAATGGTAGGAGATCTACATATTCGTATCGCCAAGCTTGCCTTCCACGCCAAGGAAAGTCCCTTCCGGACACGGGACGGACACTTCAATCTTGTATCTTCATAGTCCAGGAGTCCGGCTGAAGGTATAGTCCGGCTATCCGAACACCCCCTAATCCAGGACTCCCTCAGTAGCCCCCGAACCAGGCTTCAATGACGATGAGTCCGGCGCGCAGATTGTCTTCGGCATCGCAAGGCGGGTTCTCCTCCAAATTTCGTGTGCCTGTTTGAATAAAGTCTGGTTTCTCATAGATGTTGCGCTCCTTGGCTTCTACACCCAATAATGGCCGCTTCCCACGTGTCAAACGAATATGAAAAGTCTGAGTGTTTTTACATTCACACCCCTAGCCGCGTAAATGAGCTGCCCTATTTAAGGGGACGAGGATTTAGATCCAATCCACACCTTCTCCCCTCCGCGAGTGTTCATCAGAGCGCATCCGACAAAGGTCCATTCTACCATGGCCAGCCGTCGCAACTCCTCCCCTCGCCCTTCCAGCCCTAAGCCTGGATATTGGGAGAGATGTTCCATCCCGCATAGCGAGCTAGTGACACTTCAGACCAAGGGATTTCTCCCCCCGGCCTATATAGTCCCTCTTCGAGCCGGTCTTGCCGTTTACAACGGCGGAGAGCAAGCAGAGAATGCCCCTAATCCCTCCAGAGGAGAGCTGGTGTGCCTCGTCCCTTACTTAATAAGGGAGCTCGGATTTCCAATCCTTCCATTTCTCTGGGGTTGCTGGAGTTCTACGGCCTCCAGCTAGATAATCTCACGCCTGCCTCAGTACTGCATATCGCGGGCTTTGTAGCCCTCTGTGAGCTATTCTTGGGTGCCAAAGCTCATTTTGGACTGTGGAAGGAGCTATTTTGCCTCGTGCCCCGTTCCAAGAAGGGGTCAATGTATCAAGTGGGCGGAGCCGAAGTGTGGTGCATCGCTGGGACCGGATATCTGTCCGGAACCCCAAAGAAGGCGTCCGAAGACTGGCCCTCGGAGTGGTTTTATATATAAGACGTCCCGCTGCCAGATCCTGTCCGGATCGGCCTCCTTGAATTCAACAGTGCTCCCTTAAACAAGCGCCTAAGCTGGCGCCCACGGAGCCTTCAGAGGGGAGGTGACAGGGACATCATTTACCTGATGGGCCGAATAGGATTGTTAGCCCATTCCGGACAAACCATGATCGGGGTTATGTCCGAATGCATTATGCGGGGGGTGCAGCCGCTTCAATATAGAAGCCACCCCATGTGGGACTTCAACGGGGAGGACGACGCCACCCGCTATGCCCGTAAGGGGCCAGATTCGGCTGTCGCTCTACTAAAGATCTTGTCCACTTTGTATAAGGGAGAAGAGGAGGAATTTCTCCGCGTCAACCCTCAAGGTGGATTCTCCATGCACAATCCCCCAAGCTGGGTAAGCAGCCGTATTTACTTGTCCATCCATTTTGTATTCCCATTGTTAAATATTCAGTCTGACGACTTCAACGCAGGAACTGCGCCTGGCTGTTAAGGAAATAAGCAGCCCTCCTCCACCACCCGAGGACCCAGGACGGTCCCTCGACCCGGCCTCCCAAGAGGATCCGGACATATCTGTGGAGCTGATTGATGGAGTGTTCCATCAATTGAGCAAGGACAACGCCTTGGTGGCCATTACGGCCGATTACCCAGGACTAATCCTGACCCCCCAAGTACCTGAGATCGAAGTCCCAGTACCACGAATAGGTGTCCGCCCACTCGTGTTCAGTTTCCTGATTGCAACCGAACTTTGCAGGGGAGGTATTTAAGGCGGAAGGCCGAACCTGCAGCGACAAGCCAACGAGGGGTCGTAGGGCCCCGCAGGCAGAAAAGAAGTGCAGTCCGGACCAAGGCGTCAGCGCAAAGGTATGGCACGCCCCCTTATCCCAGGTGTTATACCTTTGAGGCATATTGACACTCGCGCTCTTTTCAGGACAAAGAGACCTTGCCGGACTACATCCAGAGAGGTGGCCAATCGCGCCTCCACCAGCCAGGCTCCAAAGCCTGGTCAGGAGGCAGAGGCGAACGCAAGGCGCGCGCCAGACGCTCCTCCGACGGAGGATGTGGACGGGTTGTCTGCCACCAACTCTGAGGTGGAGAGTGCCATGAACCACAGGCGTCGCCGGACAATTCTTCGTGACGCTTGTTTCTCCCAAGGGCCGTTAGATGCCTTCAATTCGGGAGATGCGTATCTCCGTGCCGCTCAAAATGGTCTAGCCAGAGCCACGAAGCAGTATGTAAAAGACATACGGGTAAGAAAATTCTGGTAATTATATGTATATACCAGTAGCCCCCGAGACTTGAAACAGTTAGAATAACTGATTTAAGGATCATTTGTGATGCAGGTTCTTACGGAAAAGAATTCCCTACTGTCCAAGGAGCTGGAAGAGTGCAAAGCCCAACTTGAGGCCGCACTAGCCACGGCAGGGGAGCCCAAGGAGACCCCCTCTGGTAATCTACACTTCGAAAGATAAGTATTTTGCAAAGCATGGCTTTGGTGCGAATCTCACAAATGAAATTGCAGATGGCGCCGGATTGAATCCGAAAAGGCAACACCTCCTATGCCAGCTAAAGGCTGGTGAGAAGGTGCTGACAAAGATGAGGCGGGATAAGAACGATCTCCAAGATGCCAATACCAAGCTGGGCGTCGAGCTGAAAGATGTTCCTGCCCAGCTGTCAGACTCCGTGAAGGAGAATCAGCGGCTTCGGCGCGGCATATTTAGTAAGTGCTTGAATGAACCTTTGAAAGAAAGTTCGGCGGGGAAGTCGACTAACAGAGCAATGTCTGTAGGTGTGCTAACAGGTCGTCCTGCAGAGGAGATGCCCGGTTCTACGGGTGACCTTCTTCCTGAGCTCTCGCAACTACTTGATCGAGTTCGGCAGGCGATGCAAGGCATCGCCCAGGCCCTGTGGCCATCCGTCTCCATGCCCGAAGGTCTTGGAGAGCTTGCGGAGAAGCTAAAGGGAGCACGGCGGCGCTTCCGATTGTGGAAGACATCAGCCTGCCGTCAAGGCGCTAGGGAGGCCCGGGCCATAGTGAAGACGCGGTACGCAAAGGCTGACCCCAACCACATGGCCGAGGTCGGTCCTGTAGAGCCCGATGGGAAGGAGATCCCTGTAAGCTTAGTATACGACCAAGTAGAGTTGGCCGCAAAGTATTCCCAGCAGGACTGTAAATTAGACAGCCCGTTAGATGGTATTGAAGAGCAATACAACCAGTCAAAATGACTATCTTATACCTTATATCTTATATTTACTAATTGGAGGCACCATTCAAGTACTTTCATTAATCCACATCATTAGTATTAATTACACCGTTGGATTGTAGAATATACGTTCAGGATAAAAGGAAAACATACGTAACATAGATGGTCCCGATGTCACATAAAAAAAGGCATATGGCACGTCCAACCTTAGTGAATCAAAAGGAAAAAAAAAGATCCATCTGTTTCGTCAAAAAAAGGAAGCCTCCAACCATAGAGTCCAATCCAGCGGAAAAAGGGGACAAACTCCACGATGCACGAATAAATTTTTGGCCAAGTAAAATGTAGCTGGACTCCTATACATGATCGCCCATAATAAACAAAACAATGTACAGCGTGACACAACTAGAAAAGAGACATCCTATACATGATCGCCCGTAAATAAACAAAATAACAGACGTACGTGTGACTCGATCCAATCTATCAAAACAAAAGACGAACGACTAAAAAAACATGAGCAGCGTACCTTAAAAAATAGTGTACAACGTTGTGCAAGAAAAAAGAAAGATGTGCAGCGGCCTATCATGCATGTTTTCCCCGCACGTTTCCTTTGTTGAAAAAAAATCACCCACACGTGACTAGATCTAATCTGACAAAAGGAAAGATGAATGACTAAAAAAAATATGAAGAGCGTCCCGTAAACAAAACAATGTACTGCGTCCCGTCAAAAAGAAAAAAAGATGCCGAGCGTCCTATCATGCATGTTCTCCCAGAAGCACGCTTCCTTTCTTGAAATAAATGACCCACACGTGACTCGATCTAATAATCTGTCAAAAGAAAAGATGAACCGCGTCCTGATAAAAAAATGCAGCGTCCCGTCTCAAAAAAAATTACAGGGTCCTATCATGTTTTCCAAAGGAAAGCCATACTTATGTCGCATCTGATTGATTTCAATTCAATAAACTCTTCTGAGTGATTTCGAATCCAAAGAAAGAAAAACACATCCGCTTGCTGCCGTAAAACCGCTTTTCCTAAGCATCTGCTTTGACACGCCGTCTGTTCTTCGGGGCATCAACGCTGCCCTTAGTGTTCTATCAACCACTGGAATCGATCTAAAAAAGAGGTATAGTTCAATCCTTCTTCTCCTGCTGTCCTGCTCTGATCATGTTTCTCAACCATGGAAAACACGATTGCCATTATCCATCGAACCTCGATGATATTGCTTACTACTCATGAGCGGTTCTAGAGTAGTAGGAAATAATCTAAGTATGTACGTACATAGTTCTTTAACATCAAAGAGTCATGCCGATTGTAAAACAAATCGATTGATATATGCCTCAGTTATTCCTCAGAGCATGAAAGCACAAGCAATGAGAATTAAGGCACATGAGAATAGGCAACCTTGATCAACTGCTCCAATAACATCCTCCTGTACGCCGCCGGGTGCCGGCCACATCGAGTGTCTCCAAATGTGACGCGTTGGTTATATCTGATGTCTCACGATGCGAAATACAGATCATGCATGAAGATCGGCCAATGTGCTACTACTAAACTTGCGTGAAGTGTGGGTCTGCTATTGTCCAATCTGCATGTACATATGGTTCGTTCCAAAATACGTTTATAACTTATAAATGGTACGTATATTTCTTTTTAATTTACTATACTCATGATGAATAAATGAGTGGTGACCTATATTTTTTCTTTGAGCATGGGTTCGCATGAATCTTCCAAGTATGGAATATATATATTCTGATACTTAATCAATTTTCTTTTAAAGATTTGTGATAGTACGTGTAAAACCAGATTGATTTCTATGAGTGCATATATTAAGATAATCATATATTTTACCGAGTTATGGTTATATATGTTTTTTCGCCTAAAATTGGGGATCTAAAATTTTCCTAGAATTATCATTGTTTTCATGATGAGGCTTGATTAATTTTTTATTCGAAATTGGGTATTTCCGAAAAATAAGGGACACTACAAGGGGAAAATTTCTGCAATAGGAAAACATGACAACAATTCAATGATTTTTTCTAAAAAAACACGATAATTATCTCCCTAAGGTGCAAACAGAGAAACTTCCATCTGTCTAAACTTTACATATGAATTATGCTATATTACATTGTAAAATGAAGATGATACTGCAAATTTTCTATTGATATAGTACTAGCCCGTGCTGTAGCACGAGTTGACGACTAGTGTAATTTAATTGACATTTATAATGCCTTCTAGCCGGATTGTAGATCATTTTTCATGGCCGACCTTTTCGCTTCAGCCTCGGGACCTGACGGTCCGGAATGTGTCTGAATTCCCATGCGGTTATATAGGAACCGGGGAATGCATGGAGACCAAGTGTAGGGGTCATTAGGGCTTGAACAGACAAGTGCCCGACTAGTTATGTTATATTACATGGTTAGTAAGAAACATCTTCCAGGGAGAATAGTTCCGTTAGGGTTCCTTTCCCTAGGAGGCATGCCCTAAGGTGCATGTCCAGGCTGCGAAAAGAAACGCAGGAAAAACATCTGGGGACGTATAGATAAAAAAAGGATCATCTTACTTCACCGACCGAATATTCCCTTAAGAACGCTAGCTTTCGGCTTCACCCAGTCCGAGGTACACGTCCGGCTGACCCGGCAGTAACAATCGCAGAGGTGCTCCATTTACCACCTAGCTGAACAATCGGAAACGTAGGGGTAAGCACAGGAGCCAGGCAACCCAGCTTGGCCAAAACTTAAGTCATATCGATGCATATAATGGTGAATAAAAGGTACATGCGGAAGTGTGACACATGAGTTGGGCATGAAGCCCGTATGAATAAGCTGCTGTTTAAAGAAGCCCCCTGGTTTAATGAGCGCAGATAGCGCGTCACTTTATGAGCCTTTAGGGGCTATAAATGAGAGAGAGAGAGAGTGGAAGAGAAATATAAGACAGAAAATATATAAAAAAATGGACAGAGGAAGGAGACGAACACAGAGTCCGGTGCTAGGCATAGAATCTTCGGAGACGTGCTGCGTTCCATGGGTTCGGCTCGAGTCAGTTATCCGATGCATCCCGCAGGCGGTACGCTCCACCAGTCAGGACTTGGTCAATTATGAAGGGACCCTCCCACATGGGCTTGAGTTTGTCCTTTTTCTTGTCCGGTAGTCGTAGAACTAATTCGCCAACGTTGTAATTTTTGGCCCGTACTTCTCTACTTTGGTATCTTCGAGCCTACTATTGATAGAATGCGGAACGGGCTTTTGCCACGTCACGCTCCTCCTCCAATGCGTCCAAGCTGTCCAGCCGATCGAGTTTGGCTTCTCTTTCTTCGTACATGCGCACTCGAGGTGAGTCATGAATTATGTCGCAAGGCAAAACTGCCTCTGCGCCATACACCATAAAGAATGGTGTGTATCCGGTGGTGCAATTCTGCGTGGTCCGCAGCCCCCAGAGTACGGAGTCGAGCTCCTCTACCCAGTGCGTGTTAGATTCCTTGAGGGACTGCACTAGTCTGGGTTTGATGCCGCTCATGATAAGACCATTTACACGTTCGACCTGGCCATTAGTTTGTGGGTGATAGATGGAAGCATAATCGAGCTTGATGCCCATGTTTTTACACTAGAGTTTTACCTCATCGGCCGTGAAGTTCGTGTCGTTATCAGTGATGATGCTCTGGGGGACGCCGTAACGGTGTACAACCCCGGATATAAAGTCTATCACCGGTCCGGATTCGGCCGTCTTAACAGGCTTGGCTTCTATCCATTTGGTGAACTTATCCACCATGACCAGTAAGTATTTTTGCTTGTGGGTTCCGCCTCTAAGGGGTGCAACCATGTCAAGCCCCTAGAGCGCGAAGGGCCAAGTAATGGGCATTGTTTGGAGGGCGATGGGTGGCATATGGCTTTGGTTTGCAAAAAGCTGGCAACCGGTGCATCGTTGGACTAAGTCCTAAGCGTCTGCCCGGGCTGTGGGCCAATAAAAGCCTGTACGGAAGGCCTTGCTTATAAGGGACCGGGCTGCAGCATGATGACCGCCAATTCCGGCATGAATTTCAGCCAGGAGGTTCCGCCCCTGCTCTTCGGAGATGCACCTTTGAAGGACTCCGGTAGTGCTTTTATTATAAAGCTCTCCCTCATGGACTCTGTAGGCTTTAGATCGCCGCACTATGCAGCGTGGCTCATTTTGGTCCTTGGGGAGTTCCTGCCTAGTAAGGTGGGCGAGGAATGGTTCTGTCCACTGGGCGATGACGGCTATTATTTCGTGGGCTGAAGGTGTTATTTCATTGGCAGAGCCTCCGATTGTGTCAGAATGTTCGGTGTCGGGCAGTGCGGTTGGGTCCGGGCTGTTATTGTTCGGCTCCCCTTCCCATACTACGGATGGCTTGAACAACCTTTCCAAGAAGATGTTGGGGGGGACTACATCGCGCTTTGCGCTGATGCGTGCCGGGACATCAGTCGCCTGATTATTTTCCCGGGCTATATAGTGAAATTCGAGCCCCTCGAACCGAGCTGACATTTTTAGGACGGCGTTGCGGTAAGCTGCCATTTTTGGATCCTTGGCATCGAAGTCTCCATTTATTTGGGATATTGCGAGGTTCGAGTCCCCGCACACCTCTAGGCGTTGGATGCCCATGGATACTGCCATCCGGAGACCATGTAAAAGGGCCTCATATTCGGCTGCATTGTTGGAGTCCGTGTACATAATCTGTAGTACGTATTGAACTATGTCTCCTGTGGGGGACGTCAAAACGACGCCAGCCCCCAGTCCAGCCAACATCTTGGAGCCATCGAAATGCATGATCCAATTTGAATATGTGCCGTATTCTTTAGGGAGTTCGGCCTCCGTCCATTCTGCGATGAAGTCGGCCAAGACTTGCGATTTGATGGCTCGTTGAGGCTTATAAGTTATGTCGAACGGGAGGAGCTCAATGGACCATTTTGCAATCCGGCCCGTTGCGTCACGGTTGTTTATAATATCGTTAAGTGGTACTTCCGAGGCTACTGTTATTGAACACTCTTATTAGTAGTCTCGTAGCTTCCGGGATGCCATGAATACCTCGTACGCAATCTTTTGATAATGCGGGTACCGTGATTTGCAGGGAGTGAGGACAGTGGACACGTAGTAGACCAGCTTTTGAAGGGGGAATTGGTGTCCGTCCGCTTCTCGTTCGACGACGAGTACTGCGCTTAAACCTGATGTGTTGCTGCAATGTATAATAGCATTGGTTCGCCAATGTTTGGCGCGGCCAGGACTGGGTTTGTTGCCAGTATCTCCACGCCGTGTCCCGTTGAGTCCGGCCGTGGCTGCATCCGTCCTTTTCTCCCAAGAGGGAGATAAAGCGGCTTAGAGCCGCCACGCATCCGGTTAACTTTTGTATTTGTTTGAGGTCCTTTGGGATATCCAATTGCGACAGAGCTCGGATCTTGGCTGGATTTGCTTCAATTCCTCTACCGGATACTATGAAGCCCAAGAGCTTTCCGGCTGGAACGCCGAAAACGCATTTTTCCGGGTTGAGCTTGATGTCGTATGTTCGGAGGTTATCAAATGTGAGCCTCAAGTCGTCTACTAGAGATTCAACATGTCTTGTTTTGACGAACACATCATGTACATATGCCTCCACTGTTTTGCCGATCTGGCTTGCCAGACATGTCTGAATCATGCGCCGATATGTTGCGCCGGCGTTTTTCAGCCTGAACGGCATTGTGTTGAAGCAGAATGGCCCGTATGGTGTGATAAATGCCGTTGCGGCTTGGTCTGGTTCTGCCATCTTAATTTGATGGTAGCCAGAAAATGCGTCGAGGAAACACAATGAATCGTGTCCTGCAGTAGCGTCGATAATTTGATCGATGCGGGGGAGGGGGAAGGGATCCTTTGGACAAGCCTTGTTAAGGTCTTTAAAATCAACACGCAGGCGCCATGATTTGTCCTTATTTGGTACCATCACTAGGTTGGCTAGCCAGTCCGGATGTTTTATATCTCTGATGAATCCGGCCTACAATAGCTTTGCTAGCTCCTCTCCCATGGCCCGTCTCTTAGGTTCGGAAAAATGCCGAAGATCCTGTTTGACAGGTTTGAATCCTGCGTGGGATTCCTGGCATGTCTGAAGGGTGCCAGACAAAAATGTCCCAGTTCTCTCGTGGGAACTCTCGCAATGCGGCTTCGTCATCAGGGTTTAACCGGGCCCCGATGGAAGCTGTTTTATTGGGGTCCGTTGGATGGACTTGGAATTTCACTATTTCGTCCACCGGTTTAAAGGAGGTGGACTTCGATCTTTTGTCGAGTACCACATCGTCCCTAATCACCGTAGAGCGCAGCGCAGTTAGCTCCTCAGCCGCTAGGGCTTCAGATAGTGCCTCGAGGGCCAGTGCGGCTGTCTTGTTTTCGGCGCGGAGTGCTATGTCCGGATCACTACCGAGAGTGATGATCCCGTTAGGCCCGGGCATCTTGAGCTTCTTGTACCCGTAATGGCGTATTGCTTGGAAGACTGTAAACGCTTTCCTCCCTAGCAGAGTGTGATAACCGCTGCTGAACGGAGCCACCTGGAACGTGACCTCTTCGGACCTGTAATTATCCGGCGTGCCGAACACCACATCTAGTGTGATTTTTCCTGTACAGCGCGCTTCCCGACTGGGGATTATTCCTCTAAAGGTTGTGCTGCTTCGCTCAATGCGGTTCCAGTCTATTTCCATTTTTTGAAGGGTCACCTCATAAATGACGTTTAATCCGCTGCCGCCGTCCATGAGTACCTTGGTAAGACGAAAGCCATCCACTATTGGACTGCGGACCAATGCGACTGGTGCTCGGGCTGTTCGGGATTTAGGTTCATCACTGGCGTTAAAGGTAATAGCCACGTCACTCCATGGGTTTATTGTTGCTACTTGGTAGACTTCGGCAAGGCTGCGGAGTGTCCTTTTTCGCATATTATTTGATGCGAAAGTCTCGAAGACTGTTAATACCGTATTGGTGTCTCTGGGGTGGCTTTCTGTGGCCTCCGGAATTAGGATATTTTCGCCAATTTTGGCCACTTGCCGGAGTATCCAACATGCTCTAAGGTTGTGAGTTGGTGTGGCGTCCTCTGTACTTTGAATTTTACAGGGTCCATTAAGCCATCCTTCCAGTACGGTTCCATGCCCTGTAGAGGGTTTTTGCTTTTTAGTGCTTGACCCGGGTGACTGGTGATGATGCACCCTTTTATTTCAGACTCGGTTTGTATTCAGGGCCGGATTGTCCCAAAATTTTATTTCGGTTTTCCAGGCGCTTTCCATCGCACAGTATTTTCGTACAATGGACGCTAAGTCAGCGAATGGTGTAATATCACGGCGACTTATGGCGTTGAGTATTCCCTTGTCCGTGCAATTATTGCAGAAGGTTCAGATTGCGTCTTCCTCGCGGCAGTCCCTTAGCCTGTTCTTAACCAGGAGCAATCTGGCCCAGTAATGATGTACTGTTTCATCGGGTTTTTGCCTGATTTTGGATAGATCGCTTATGTTGGGGTGGGTGGGTGGAATTAAATCCGAAGCCTCACCCCATCTAAGGCTCAGAGGCCAAGGAATTTCCGAACTCGAAAATTTGGATTCCTGGATGTTGTCCAATGAATCTAGCCCGTCGCCTGATTCTAAATTCAGGTCTTGAGTGATATCCTCCCATCCGGACGTAGCGAGTCTTTAAGATAGATGAAGGGTCGCCACACTGTCCCTCTACCACGGCAACGTGATGGGTGACTTGGGGAGAGTTAATCTCTCTCAGATCGGGTTTAGACCCAATCTGGTAATAATCCGTGGCGACTCCCAGGGCGGCGAAGCGATCCAAGAGCTTGTTTATGGAGGAGAGCTCCATTGGATCTAACTGATCGGCGAGTTCCGAGCTGACATGAACATTGTTTTCGATGGCTTGAGAGGTCATCGTCGGCGCAGAAGCCGAACAGGCGGTCATAAGAAAACCACCTAGCCGGAGGGTTTGGTCGTCAGCCAAAGCTCCCTTAGCAACGGTGCCGTCTTTAAAGACGGGGCGAGGCATCCTTCCTGATGGCGACGACACAGAGGAACTCTCAATGAAAGCACCAATGTCGGTGTCAAAACTGGCGGATCTCGGGTAGGGGGTCCTGAACTGTGCGTCTAGGCCGGATGGTAACAGGAGGCAAGGGACACGAAGTTTTACCCAGGTTCGGGCCCTCTCGATGGAGGTAAAACCCTACGTCCTGCTTGATTAATATTGATGATATGGGTAGTACAAGAGTAGATCTACCACGAGATCGAAGAAGCTAAACCCTAGAAGCCAGCCTATGGTATGATTGTTGTTGTCTATGTTGTCCTACGGACTAAAACCCTCCGGTTTATATAGACACCGGATAGGGTTAGGGTTACATAGAGTCGGTTACAATGGTAGGAGATCTACATATCCGTATCGCCAAGCTTGCCTTCCACGCCAAGGAAAGTCCCTTCCGGACACGGGACGGAGTCTTGAATCTTGTATCTTCATAGTCCAGGAGTCCGGCTGAAGGTATAGTCCGGCTATCCGAACACCCCCTAATCCAGGACTCCCTCACCGGCGCTGCCCCGAGCTCATTTCCGGCGAGCTCCGGCCGTCCCCGCTGTTGCCGCATGCCACCCTGGATGCGGGCGAGCCCCAGCTCCCAGCGCGTGCCCTCCGCTGCTCGATTGGGCGCCAGGGGAGCGATCCCGAACCCTCCGCCGCGTTCGGCCTCGCCGGCGGCAAAATGCCGGCGGGTTGACCGCCGATGGTTTAGCCCCGGTTGACTAGGGGATTTGACCTCCCCTGGGTCTACGACATGCGGACCCAGCCCGACTAATTAATCTAGTTTAGGTTTAAACTTAATTAGTTTAACCTAGGTTAGTGCTAATTAAACTAGGTTAGTTTAGTTAGTCACTGACACACGGGACCCACTGGTCAGTTTGACCTGGGCCGCCCCTGCTGACTTGCTGAGGTCACACCGTTGTCATGCTAATGCAGTAATTGACTTTCTAGATTTAAAATAAATCAGGAAATTCCAGAAAATGCCCAAAACTTCTAAAAATCATAGAAAATTATCTATAACTCCAAATAAGATACAAAGAATCTGATTATGGCATTATCATGCTTGTTTGAACAACTTATGCCTGCTGATCAGGTCAAATCAAATAAGTGGCATTTAAATAATCACATATGGAGTTGCATTGAGTCTTTGGTTCAAACCAACTTCATTTAATCTGGTTTTAGTTGCATTAGCTCAAATCACAGCATATTGACATGTCATGATCATGCATCATAATGTGCATTGCATTGATTGTATTCTTTCTATGTTTGCCGGTGATTGTTCCCCCTCGGTAGACGTATGTTTTGACGATGTGATCAATGACACCGATGAAGAGCTTTATCATCTTCAGAAATGCCAGGCAAGCAAAAAACCCTTGTTCATTCCGGTCCAATCCCACTCTCTCGCTCTTGCTCTCTTTTACTGCATTAGGACAACAACGATTCATCTGTTACTTGCTGCGGTAGTTGAACCCCTTGTCCTCTGCATGACCTGTCATTGCCACAGTAAATAGATGAAACCCACTAGCATGAGTAGGAGTTGTTTGAGCCCAGATGTGCCTACTCGTTCATGCTTGTTTGTCATGCCTGCTATTGCTTAGAGTTGAGTCGGGTCTGATTCATCGGGGATGAATTGGAATGGCGATGAACATGTCCTACTGTGTGTGAGCTAAGTGTGTGAACACGATTTGGTAAAGGTAGCGGTGAGAGGCCATGTAGGAGTACATGGTGGGTTGTCTCATTGAAAACATCCTCAGGAACTGAGTTCTGTGTTTGTGATCCATGAACAGCTACTACCACTCATTGGGATCCTTAATTGACCCTCTCGACTTATTAACTGCCCTAGTCCTCTGTCCAGGAGTTGAAACTAGTTTCTGATGTTTATAGGATATGTGTTGGCGACCGTGCGTAGCGCTGACCCTAGGGGTGGGCTATGATGCGGTAGATACACCATGGCACGGTGTACCGGGCGCTCGTTTCGTGTCTCGGGAACCCTGCACACATCGTTTGGGGCTGTGAGCGAAACTCCGGCCAGATCTCCTCACGGATGGAACCCAAATAAGCGATAAACCTGGACTAGAGACTTGTGTGGTTAGTCAGGTCGTGGCCGACACCCTCGCCAGGCTTCCGCTTGAAGGTTGCCGAGATACATGACGTGTATATGGTGATAAGTGGTGGGAGCGTGTGTGAAGAAGTACACCCCTGCAGGGTTATCATTATCTATTTGAATAGCCGGATTCCTCGGATATGGAAACTTGGACCCCTTGCATAGTTCATAGACAAGTGAAAGTGGATACTCTAAAACTCGCAAGATAAGAGTGAGTGTTATGGATGGCCTTCTCGTAGGAAGACGGGAGCGGATCCATAGTGGTGTATTGATATGGTGAATATGTGGACTCGTGTGCGCCACCTCAAAAGAGTTGCTTGTAGTCGTAGTTCAGGTTAGCCACTGAGTCAAAGCTGGCTTGCTGTAGTTAAACTCCACCACCCCCCTTGTTGATACCGATCCATATGTAGTTAGTTCTGATGTAAGTCTTGCTGAGTACATTTGTACTCACATTTGCTTAATTTATGTTTTGCAGAGAGACGTCAGTCTCGCTAGTAGTTCCGTGTGGGATTCGACGTTTATCTTGCTACCTCAGCTACGATCTTGTGCCCTCGGCAGGATCTGGTAGATAGTCAGGCTTCTCAGCCTTTTTCATTTGTAGATGTCTGTACTCAGACATGTTAAGCTTCCGCATGTGCTTGATTTGTATGCTATGATTGTTGGGTCATGAGACCCATGTTTGTAATATCTCGCTCCTCGGAGCCTAATGAATAAATGCTTGAGTCGTAGAGTTATGTTGTGATGCCATCTTGTATTTACACATATCGAACATATTGTGTGTATGATTGAAATGCTTCGTATGTGTGGGATCCAACAATCTAGTTGTTTATCCTTGGCAGCCTCTCTTATGGGGAAATGTAGTCTAGTGCTTCCATTAGCCATAGTAGTCCGCTACAGCCCGGTTCACCGGAGTCCTGCTAGCCCAGCACTACTGCTCAGGACACTTGACTGGCCGGTATGTGTTTCATTTCGTTCCTGTGTCTGTCCCTTCAGGGAAATGTCTCGCGGTGACATCCGGAGTCCTGTCTAGCCTGCTACAGCCCGGGTTCCCGAAATCCTGTTAGCCCAGTGCTATAGCCCGGATTCACACGCTGCTGACCGACATGCTCGATGTTATTCATGTAAGCCTGTCCCCATAGGTTGGTGCCGCTTTGGGTTCACGACTAGCCATGTCGGCCCGGGTTCTCTGTCATATGGATGCTAGCGACACTATCATATACGTGAGCCAAAAGGCGCAAACGGTCCCGGGCCATGGTAAGGCGACACCCGTGGGAATACCGTGCGTGAGGCCACAAAGTGATATGAGGTGTTACCGACTAGATCGATGTGACTTGGAATCGGGGTCCTGACAGCTTTGGTATCAGAGCCTGACGTGTTACTAACCCGTAGTTGCCTAGGATTGTTGAGTTCAAGCCTCAGTTCAGTTCCTACTACTTCCATATGTCATAGCTGGCCTCAGAACTTTGATATTGTGATGTTGGGTGGTTATGCCACCATTTTGCAGGATGTCTCACATCATTTTGAGCATTTACAACCGTTATGCTGTCCAAGTCATCCTAGGTTTCTAAATAGTCTGATGCAATTGCAAATCTTTCCTCCATGTTCCCATTGTATTTTTGGGCCAGATTAAGCACACTAATCGGTGTGTTGAGGTACTCCGTTATCTTGACGTGTATGTTGGAGTTAGTATTATGACCCTAGGTGTCGTCGAGAATTTAGCAATGCTTCCGTATCCCAAGTGTGATGATTCTGGCCATCATTCTTGAAATCATCCCGTGATGCCATTTAGTAGTAGGTATTCTATTCCTGGGTTCTTGAACCCGAGATTCACCCTACTTACCTCCTGTTGATAGTGTTTTCTAGTTCCCCTAAGATATTAGTAACCTTGTGATAGTCCTCAAGGTCCCTGGTATTTCCTTCTTCCAAATACCATGAACCATTAAGGCAGAATATTTTTGAACCAAAAGATCACCATTCAAGTACTCCTGAGGAGTTCTCCATTCATAATTGTGATTCTGCCAGTTCTACCTTTCTGCCTGGGTTATCCGGAAGAAATATGATGAACTCGTTCGACATACTAATCTATGCATCCACAACTCAGAAAGTTACATGTTCCTTTGAGTTATCCCCCTTCATTTGTATTCCGACCATCTCCTATCAATTGATAGTCAGGAGTAATTGTGCATCCGTGTTATCGATGCTTATTATTCTTGTGGTCCGTCAAGCCATTCTATCTCGGAATTACTAGGAGAAACAAACTCCAGTACCTCATCCATATCCAGGATTGGGTCAAAGTAGTTGTGTTCTGCAGATCAAATGCCCATCCAGCTTTTGCTCTGTTCTATCCTGGAGTATTACCCCCTTTATGTCTGGATTGTCATGAGAATTGCACCATCTCTCATGAATTCTTGACGTAGTGATACTTCTTGCCATCATTTTTCATTCCTCAGTTCCGTGTTGTGGCAAACAGAATGCCGGCAAGTGAACCATGATGTGTGAAATAAATACTCCTAGCAACCGTGTTGCTTGGTAGTTAATCTACACTAATATCATTCTTAGCATGTTGGTTATCGAAACACTATTCTAGGATTGATTGTGCTATCTTGTCCTTATTTCCGGTGCACTCTTCGATCAATGAGTTAGGATTATTCAAACCCTTGCTCTTTTGATCACATCGTCTTGCCTTGGAAAGCAAGAGTGTTCTCGAGCTTAGTAACATATCGGTGGTTCGTGATTTTCCGAATATCTTCGCGGAAGTGTTACCAGGTTGTCACCTGACCGCTATGTTGAGTTCGTGATCAAGTTGGTTTTCTTGTAAACCACTCCTTCTCCAAGAATCCGTGTTGGATACCCCGGAACTAGTTGGTTGAGCTAAACAACAACTTGGAGAGTTGGAAGATAAAAGCTTGCCAGCTTAGTTCATTTCAAGGGATATATTTTCGTGTGTTGAAGATAGATGATATCTTCATCGATTGGTCCCTGTGATCAGTTTATGGATCTATTGTCGTATCAAAACTTTGATTTGAGTATGGGCTATCATCAAATCAAATCAGAACCAACAATGTTCATAATGTTATCTTACTCGTGGTTGATCCCTTGAGCATACACCATTATATCTTTTGGGTCTGACCAATGCTATCACTTGATCACATAATTATGGAATTTCATCACCATGGAAACCTGGATGAATTTTTGTTGAACCCATCAGCAACATTGCTACCTTCTCCATAATTCGTGTTGAACATCCAGCTATTATTGGAAACTTATAAGCATTATCTTCATGTTCCGTTCATGAAGCATATGTTCGGATGAAAGAAGTGACTTCCTCTAATTCATGTGCATTTGATGCAAGTTGCCGCTGTGAATTCGAGAAAGTCAATGTTGCTTTCTCTGGAATCATCCCAAATCGGTCATGCATACGTGCGAAGTATTCTATGGTTTGGAGACTTGCAACCTTCATTCTATATCTATCCCTAGCACACCAAGCCACTGATTGATTTTTTCAAGGATAATAAGTTCTATGTGCTAGTCCTGAAGGTACCAGACGGATTTGTACATGATTCCGTTATCCTCAATGATGGTTCCCAATCGAAACTCGGTAGTGTTGCGTTATAAGACTACTATGTGGTCATGCTTGTCTAGGACAGCGTGTTCACATGTGTGTAGCAGAACCAGCTCATGTTCTGGAGCTTACTATCGTAGTTCATTCCCCGAGAATCTTGCAACGCCATATCATCGATTTGTGTTGAAAAATTTCATTTTTCTCTCTAGACTTGATGAGTCTGGAATATCCTGTTACCAACCAGATCTGAATCTTAGGCAGATATGATGGTTGGAACTTTTCCAAGATCTATGATGTAGGATCCTGACAAGGTTGATGTTCTGGCCGACACACCTAGCCGGAAGATCTATCACTGTAGTATCTTGATTCAGCTATTTGACCATCTTCTCCATGAGGATTTCGTGCAACTTATTCTAGAAGTTGTTCCTTAGGGGTCCTTGTACTCTCGGTTTCCTCGGTTATGCTATAACCATTCAAACAGGGGAATCACTCTCGTCTATGGAGCTTTTCCCTAGTCACTAGAATCATTCCCAGTATTTGCATTTTGTTCCCAGCTTGCACCCGTCATTGTGTCAGTCTACCATGGGTCCCATCCATTTTCGATCATAAGCAAAAGCATCCATCATGTTGTCTTCAACAAGGTAGTCCAGATCATCCATTCTAATCCGGATATGCCATCCTTTCATACCCCGCCTAACGATTGTTGGTGAATTGCCTCAGGTTGGTATAGAGAATTTCAATGTTCTCTAAATCAAAACTAATTCTTTTTGCCACTTAAGGGATTATTCTACAGGTCACCCTCCTCCAAGATGTCTCGTTTCGGTGTCTTGGAAACTCAACTCATCACTATGTTGGCAACCGTTCACCACCCTCTTAGATGTGGAATTGTTGCCTACCTAGTGATCCTTTGTCATGTGTTTCACTCCATCCCTCTGGACGTATGCTCCGTGTCTCAGCTCGAGAGATGTTTCAGCGTCTCGCTCCATGAGTTGATCCTAAGTTGTTCGATCTTCGATAAGATCGATCCTTTTAGAGATTTACCTTTCCTCTCATTTGTCATGTTAGTTGGAGTTCTCAGAGCGGGACATCGAGACAATGATGGTGATCGAATCAACGTTCTTATCAAGTGCAACTTGGATCATGAAGATTGTGTTAGTTGTGTTCGCCTTTATCTTACCCTACGCTTGAATCTCGGGACGAGATTCTTGTTTAGTGGGGGTGAGTTGTCACATCCCTAGCTTCTGGCATTGCACTAGGGTAACTTCATGTGTGCATCACGTTTAAACTTTGAAAGAAACTTGAAATGGGGATTGCCTAAACCCTAGCATTAAAGGAATTCACTAGGTTCAACCAAAATATTTCCAGTAAATCCAAATGGCTTTAAAAAATGTTCATCATTCTTGGAAAAAGCTGGAAACAGTAACCAGAGGTGATGCACATTTTTGCATGACATATTTGGGCTCTGGATTAAATCATACTCTATTTGCATTTGGGCATTTAAATGCTATTAAATAATTTAAATGCTCAAATAATCATAAACTAAAATGTTTACTGTAGGATATATTCCCAATGGTGATCATGAATAGTTTCATGATTTTTGGAAGTGTCTAAGTATTTTTAATAGAGCCCTAAAGACTACAGAATAATAGAAAACAAAATTAAAAGAGAAAGAGGGAGAACTTATCTAGCGGGCCAACCGGCCCACCACTGTAGCAGCCCAGCCGGGCAAAGCCAGCCCAGCCCACCTCCACCTCCCTGTCGTCTTCCACCTCCTGCCAGTGGGCAGGAGCGCGTGTGCCTGCGGCACGCACGCGCGCGCCTCGCCACCTCCTGCCTCCCTGCTTGTCCTGGCCTTCTCTACACGCGCCACGCCACCCCCCTGGAATTCTCTTACTCTCTCCCGACCTCTTCCCCCTCCTCTGCTCCCTCTCCCTCTCGAGCCCGAGCACAGCCACAGCCGCGCCGTCGTAACGCTGCAGGCACCGGCCCTACCGTGCCTCGCCGATGTGTCCATGACCTCCGCCTCGACGCCCTCGTCCTCCTCGTGGACTCGCTCGACACCAGACGCCCCAAAACGCCGCCCTCGACTTCGTCTTCATCGTTCGGCCACCGAGATCGCTGGTGACCTCCCGTCTTCATCAGCTCCTCCCCGACCTCGCCGAACCGCTCGTCGTGACCGTAATGAGCTGATGGCCGTTCCCCCCTCTCCGTTCCCTTCCTCGCATGCCGTAGCGACCGCACCAGCCGCCGCTTGCGCCCGCCGCTGACGTGGCCCCGGCAACCAAATGGCCCGGGCGTCGTGTCCAACATGCTCGCCGCCTCGCGTAGCTACTGTAGGTGCCATGAACGCGCTGCCACGGCCACTGCAGCCTCGTAGCCACAAACACCCGAACGCCGGCGCCGCCCCGAGCTCGTTTCCAACGAGCTCCGGCCGTCCCCGCTGCTGCCGCATGCCACCCTGGATGCGGGCGAGCCCCAGCTCCCCGCGCGTGCCCTCCGCTGCTCGATAGGGCGCCGGAGGAGCGATCCCGAACCCTCCGCCGTGTTCGGCCTCCCCAGCGGCTAAACACCGGCGGGTTGACCACTTTGACCGCCAGTGGTTTAGCCCCGGTTGAGCAGGGGATTTGACCTCCCCTGGGTCTATGACATGCGGGCCTAGCCCGGCTAATTAATCTAGTTTAGGTTTCAACTTAATTAGTTTAAGCTAGGTTAGTGCTAATTAAACTAGGTTAGTTTAGTTAGTCACTGACACACGGGACCCATTGGTCAGTTTGACCTGGGCCGCCGCTGTTGACTTGCTGACGTCACACCATGTCATGCTGATGCAGTAATTGACTTTCTGGATTTAAAATAAATCAGGAAATTCCAGAAAATGCCCAAAACTTCTAAAAATCATAGAAAATTATCTATACCTCCAAATAAGATAAATTATATATGAAAAATGATTAGAAAAATCCAAAGAGTCTAATTATGGCATTATCATGCATGTTTGAAAAACTTATGCCTGCTGATCAGGTCAAATCAAATAAGTGGCATTTAAATAATCACATATGGAGTTGAATTTGAGTCTTTGGTTCAAACCAACTTCATTTAATCTGGTTTTAGTTGCATTAGCTCAAATCACAGCATATTGACATGTCATGATCATGCATCATAATGTGCATTGCATTGATTGTATTCTTTCTATGTTTGCCGGTGATTGTTCCCCCCTCGGTAGATGTATGTTTCGACGATGTGATCAATGACACTGATGAAGAGCTTTATCATCTTCAGAAATGCCAGGCAAGCAAAACCCCCTTGTTCATTCCGATACAATCCCACTCTCTCGCTCCTGCTGTCTTTTACTGCATTAGGACAACAACGATTCATCTGTTACTTGTTGCGGTAGTTGAACCCCTTATCCTCTGCATGACCTGTCATTGCCACAGTAAATAGATGAAACCCACTAGCATGAGTAGGAGTTGTTTGAGCCCTGATGTGCCTACTCGTTCATGCTTGTTTGTCATGCCTGCTATTGCTTAGAGTTGAGTCGGGTCTGATTCATCGGGGATGAATTGGAATGGCGATGAACATGTCCTACTGTGTGTGAGCTAAGTGTGTGAACACGATTTGGTAAAGGTAGCAGTGAGAGGACATGTAGGAGTATATGGTGGGTTGTCTCATTGAAACCGTCCTCAGGAACTGAGTTCTATGTTTGTGATCCATGAAAAACTACTACCACTCATTGGGATCCTTAATTGACCCTCTCGACTTATTAACTGTCCTAGTGCTCTGTTTAGGAGTTGCAACTAGTTTCTGGTGTTTATAGGATATGTGTTGGCGGCCGTGCTTAGCGCTGACCCTAGGGGTGGGCTATGATGCGGTAGATACACCGTGGCATAGTGTACCGGGCGCCCATTTGGTGTCTCGGGAACCCTGCACACATTTTTTGGGCTGTGAGCGAAACTCGGGCCGGATCTCCTCGCGGATGGAACCCGAATAAGTGATAAACCTGGACTAGAGACTTGTGTGGTTAGCCAGGTCGTGGCCGACACCCTCGCCAGGATTCAGCTTGAAGGTGGCCGAGATACATGACGTGTATATGGTGATAAGTGGTGGGAGCGTGTGTGAAGAAGTACACCCCTGCAGGGTTATCATTATCTATTCTAATAGCCGGATTCCTCGGATATGGAAACTTGGAACCCTTGCATAGTTCATAGACAAGTGAAAGTGCATACTCTAAAACTCGCAAGATAAGCATGAGTGCTATGGATGGCCTTCTCATAGGAAGACGGGAGCAGATCCATAGTGGTGTATTGATATGGTGAATATGTGGACTCGTGTGCGCCACCTCAAAAGAGTTGCTTGCAGTCGTAGTTCAGGTTACCCACTGAGTCAAAACTGGCTTGCTGCAGTTAAACTCCACCACCCCCCTTGTTGATATCGATGCATATGTAGTTAGTTCTGATGTAAATCTTGCTGAGTACATTTGTACTCATGTTTGCTTAATTTATGTTTTGCAGAGAGACGCCAGTCTCGCTAGTAGTTCCGTGTGGGCTTCGACGTTTAGCTTGCTACCTCAGCTACGATCTTGTGCCCTCGGCAGGATCTGGTAGATAGTCAGGCTTCTCAGCCTTTTTCATTTGTAGATGTCTGTACTCAGCCATGTAAGCATGTGCTTGATTTGTATGCTATGATTGTTGGGTCATGAGACCCATGTTTGTAATATCTCGCTCCTCGGAGCCTAATGAATAAATGCTTGAGTCGTAGAGTTATGTTGTGATGCCATGTTGTATTTACACATATCGAGCATATTGTGTGTATGATTGAAATGCTTGATATGTGTGGGATCCGACAATCTAGTTGTTTATCCATGGCAGCCTCTCTTACGGGGAAATGTAGTCTAGTGCTTCCATGAGCCATAGTAGTCCGCTATAGCCCTGTTCATCGGAGTCCTGCTAGCACAGCACTACTGCTCAGGACACTTGACTGGCCGGCATGTGTTTCACTTCGTTCATGTGTCTGTCCCTTCGGGGAAATGTCTCGCCGTGACATCCGGAGTCCTGCCTAGCCTTCTACAGCCCGGGTTCCCAGAGTCCTGTTAGCCTAGTGATACAGCCCGGATTCACACGCTGCTGACCGACATGCTCGATGTGATTCATGTATGCCTGTCACCATAGGTTGGTGCCGCTTTGGGTTCACGACTAGCCATGTCGGCCCGGGTTCTCTGCCATATGGATGCTAGCGACACTATCATATACGTGAGCCAAAAGGCGCAAACAGTCCCGGGCCATGGTAAGGCGACACCCGTGGGAATACCATGCATGAGGCCGCAAAGTGATATGAGGTGTTACCGACTAGATCGATGTTACTTGGAATCGGGGTCCTTACAGCTTTGGTATCAGAGCCTGACTGCCTGTAGGATTACCAAGCCATACTGGTCGAAGTTGTGTCTAGAAATGCTTTAGTTATATAAGGGAATTGATTGTGGATGGGAACATAAGGCTCTTTTTACTCCTTTACCTTATGCCCTTCTGCTCTGAGTCAACCTCTTCTTTTCTACGGGGGTTAAGAACTAGGCTTCTCTTCTATCTCTCAGGATGACGTGTTACTAACCCGTAGTTGCCTGGGATTGTTGAGTTCAAGCCTCAGTTCAGTTCCTACTACTTCCATATGTCATACCTGGCCTCAGAACTTTGATATTGTGATGTTGAGTGGTTATGCCACCATTTTGCAGGATGTCTCACATCATTTTGAGCAATTACAGCCGTTATGCTGTCCAAGTCATCCTAGGTTTCTAAATAGTCTGATGCACTTGCAAATCTTTCCTCCATGTTCCCGTTGTATTTTTGGGCCAGATTAAGCACACTAATCGGTGTGTTGAGGTACTCCGTTATCTTGACGTGTATGTTGGAGTTAGTATTATGACCCTAGGTGTCCTCGAGAATTTAGCAATGCTTCCATATCCCAAGTGTGATGATTCTGGCCATCATTCTTGAAAGCATCCCGTGATGCCATTTAGTAGTAGGTATTCTATTCCTGGGTTCTTGAACCCGATATTCACCCTAGTTACCTCCTGTTGATAGTGTTTTCTAGTTCCCCTAAGATATTAGTAACCTTGTGATAGTCCTCAAGGTCCCTGGTATTTCCTTCTTCCAAATACCATGAACCATTAAGGCAGAATTTTTTCGAACCAAAAGATCACCATTCGAGTACTCCTGAGGAGTTCTCCATTCATAATTGTGATTCTGCCAGTTCTACCTTTCTGCGTGGGTTATCCGGAAGAAATATGATGAACTCGTTCGACATACTAATCTATGCATCCACAACTCAGAAAGTTATATGTTCCTTTGAGTTGTCCCCCTTCATTTGTATTCCGATCATCACCTATCAATTGATAGTCAGGAGTAATTGTGCATCCGTGTTATCGATGCTTATTATTCTTGTGGTCTCTCAAGCCATTCTATCTCGGAATGACTAGGAGAAACAAACTCCAGTACCTCATCCATATCCAGGATTCGGTCAAAGTAGTTGTGTTCTGCAGATCAAATGCCCATCCTGCTTTTGCTCTATTCTACCCTGGAGTATTACCCCCTTTATGTCAGGATTATCATGAGAATTGCACCATCTCTCGTGAATTCTTGACGTAGTGATATTTCGTGCCATCATTTTTCATTCCTCAGTTCCGTGTTGTGGCAACCGGAATGCCGGCAAGTGAACCATGATGTGTGAAATCAATACTCCTAGCAACTGTGTTGCTTGGTAGTTAATGGACACTAATATCATTCTTAGTGTGTTGGTTATCGAAACACTATTCTAGGATTGATTGTGCTACCTTGTCCTTATTTCTGGTGCACTCTTCAATCAATGAGTTAGGATTATTCAAATCCTTGATCTTTTGATCACATCGTCTTGCCTTGAAAAGCAAGAGTGTTCTCGAGCTTAGTAACATATCGGTGGTTCGTGATTTTCCGAATATCTTCTCAGAAGTGTTACCAGGTTGTCACCTAACCGCTATGTTGAGTTCGTGATCAAGTTGGTTTTCTTGTAAACCACTCCTTCTCCAAGAATCCGTGTTTGATACCCCGGAACTAGTTGGTTGAGCTAAACAACAACTTGGAGAGTTGGAAGATATAAGCTTGCCAGCTTAGTTCATTTCAAGGGATATATTTGCGTGTGATGAAGATAGATGATACCTTCATCGATTGGTCCATGTGATCTGTTGTTGGATCTATTGTCGTATCAAAACTTTGGTTTGAGTATGGGCTATCATCAAATCAAATCAGAACCAACAATGTTCATAATGTTGTCTTACTCGTGGTTGATCCCTTTAGCATACACCATTATATCTTTTGGGTCTGACCAATGCTATCACTTGATCACATAATTATGGACTTCCATCACCATGGAAACCTGGATGAATTGTTGTTGAACCCATCAGCAACACTGCTACCTTCTCTATAATTCGCGTTGAACATCCAGCTAGTATTGGAAACTTATAAGCATTATCTTCATGTTCCGTTCATGAAGCATACGTTCGGATGAAAGAAGTGACTTCCTCTAATTCATGTGCATTTGATGCACGTTGCCGCCGTGAATTCGAGAAAGTCAATGTTGCTTTCTCTTGAATCATCCCAAATCGGTCATGCATACATGCGAAGTATTCTATGGTTTGGAGACTTGCAACCTTCATATATATGTATCCCTAGCACACCAAGACACTGATTGATTTGTTCAAGCATAATAAGTTCTAAGTGCTAGTCCTGAAGGTACCAGAAGGATTTGTACAGGATTCCGTTATCCTCAATGATGGTTCCCAATCGAGACCCGGTAGTGTTGTGTTGTAAGACTACTATGTGGTCATGCTTGCCTAGGACAGCATGTTCACATGTGTCTAGCAGAACCAGCTCATGTTTTGAGATTACTATCGTAGTTCATTCCTCGAGAATCTTGGAACGCCATCTCGTCGATTTGTGTTGCAAACTTTCATTTTTCTCTCTAGACTTGATGAGTCTGGAATATCCTGTTACCAACCAGATCTGAATCTTAGGCAGATATGATGGTTGGGACTTTTCCAAGATCTATGATGTAGGTCCTGACAAGGTTGATGTTCTGGCCGGCACACCTAGCCGGAAGATCTATCACTGTAGTATCTTGATTGAGCTATTTGACCATCTTCTCCATGAGGATTTCGTGCAACTTATTCTAGAAGTTGTTCCTTAGGGGTCCTTGTACTCTCGGTTTCCTCGTTTATGCTATAACCGTTCAAACAGGGGAATCACTCTCGTCTGTTGAGCTTTTCCCTAGTCACTAGAATCATTCCCAGTATTTGCATTTTGTTCCCAGCTTGCACCCGTCATTGTGTCAGTCTACCATGGGTCCCATCCATTTTCGATGGTAAGAAAAAGCATCCATCATGTTGTCTTCAACAAGGTAGTCCAGATCATCCATTTGAATCCGGATATGCCATCCTTTCATACCCCACCAAACGATTGTTGGTGAATTGCCTCAGGTTTGTATAGAGAATTTCAGTGTTCTCTAAATCAAAAGTAATTCTTTTTGCCACTTAAGGGATGATTCTACATGTCACCCTCATCCAAGATGTCTCGTTTCGGTGTCTTGGAAACTCAACTCATCGCTACGTTGGCAACCGTTCACCACCCTCTTATATGTGGAATTGTTGCCTACCTAGTGATCCTTTGTAATGTGTTTCACTCCATCCCTCTGTACGTATGCTCCGTGTCTCAACTCGAGAGATGTTTCAGCGTCTCGCTCCATGAGTTGATCCTAAGTTGTTCGATCTTCGATAAGATCGATCCTTCTAGAGATTTCCCTTTCCTCTCAATTGTCATGTTAGTTGGAGTTCTCAGAGCAGGACATCGAGACAATGAAGGTGATCGAATCAACGTTCTTATCAAGTGCAACTTGGATCGTGAAGATTGTGTTAGTTGCGTTCCCCTTTATCTTACCCTACGCTTGAATCTCGGGACGAGATTCTTGTTTAGTGGGGGTGAGTTGTCACATCCCTAGCTTCTGGCATTGCACTAGGGTAACTTCATGTGTGCATCACGTTTAAACTTTGAAAGAAACTTGAAATGGGGATTGCCTAAACCCTAGCATTAAAGAATTCACTAGGTTCAACCAAAATATTTCTAGTAAATCCAAATGGCTTTAAAAAATGTTCATCATTCTTGGAAAAAGCTGGAAACAGTAACCAGAGGTGATGCACATTTTTGCATGACATATTTGGGCTCTGGATTAAATCATACTCTATTTGCATTTGGGCATTTAAATGCTCTTAAATATTTTAAATGCTCAAATAATCATAAACTAAAATGTTTACTATAGGATATATTCCCAACAGTGATCATGAGTAGTTTCATGATTTTTGAAAGTGTCTAATATGATGAACTCGTTCGACATAATAATCTATGCCCTAAAGACTACAGAATAATAGAAAACAAAATTAAAAGAGAAAGAGGGAGAACTTACCTGGCGGGCCAACCGCCCACCACTGTAGCAGCCCAGCCGGGCAAAGCCAGCCCAGCCCACCTCCACCTCCCTGTCGTCTTCCACCTCCTGCCAGTGGGCAGGAGGGCGTGTGCCCGCGGTGCGCACGCACGCGCCTCGCCACCTCCTGCCTCCCTGCTTGTCCTGGCCTTCTCTACACGCGCCACGCCACCCCCTAGAATTCTCTCACTCTCTCCCGACCTCTTCCGCCTCCTCTGCTCCCTCTCCCTCTCGAGCCCGAGCACAGCCGCAGCCGCGCCGTCGTAAAGCCGCAGCCACCGGCCCTACCGCGCCTCGTCGACGTGTCCATGACCTCCGCCTCAACGCCCTCGTCCTCCTCGTAGACTCGCTCGACACCGGACGCCCCAAAACGCCGCCCCCGACCTCGTCTTCATCATTCGGCCACCGAGATCGCCGGCGACCTCCCGTCTTCATCAGCTCCTCCCCGACCTCGCCGACCCGCTCGTCGTGACCGTGGTGAGCTATTGTCCGTTCCCCCCTCTCCTTTCTCTTCCTCGCATGCCGTAGCGACCGCACCAAGCTTGACCGCACTAGCCGCTGCTTGCGCCCGCCGCCGACGTGGCCCCGGCAACCAAATGGCCCGGGCGTCGTGTCCAACATGCTCGCCGCCTCGCGTAGCTGCTGTAGGTGCCATGAACGCGCTGCCACGGCCACTGCAGCCCGAAGCCACAAACACCCGAACGCCGGCGCCGCCCCGAGCTCATGTCCAGCGAGCTCTGGCTGTCCCCGCTGCTGCCGCATGCCACCCTGGATGCGGGCGAGCCCCAGCTCCCCGCGCGTGCCCTCCGCTGCTCGATTGGGCGCCGGAGGAGTGATCCCGAACCCTCCGCCACGTTCGGCCTCCCCAGCGGCTAAACGCCGGCGGGTTGACCGCTTTGACCGCCGGTGGTTTAGCCCCGGTTGAGCAGGGGATTTGACCTCCCCTGGGTCTATGACATGCGTGCCAGCCCGGCTAATTAATCTAGTTTAGGTTTAAACTTTATTAGTTTAACCTAGGTTAGTGCTAATTAAACTAGGTTAGTTTAGATAGTCACTGACAAATGGGACCCACTGGTCAGTTTGACCTGGGCCGCCCCTGTTGACTTGCTGATGTCACACCACGTCATGCTGACGCAGTAATTGACTTTCTGGATTGAAAATAAATCAGGAAATTCCAGAAAATGCCCAAAACTTCTAAAAATCATAGAAACTTATCTATACCTCCAAATAAGATAAATTATATATGAAAAATGATTAGAAAAATCGAAAGAGTCTGATTATGGCATTATCATGCATGTTTGAACAACTTATGCCTGCTGATCAGGTCAAATCAAATAAGTGGCATTTAAATAATCACATATGGAGTTGAATTTGAGTCTTTGGTTCAAACCAACTTCATTTAATCTGGTTTTAGTTGATTATCTCAAATCACAGCATATTGACATGTCATGATCATGCATCATAATGTGCATTGCATTGATTGTATTCTTTCTATGTTTGCCGGTGATTGTTCCCCCCTCGGTAGACGTATGTTTCGACGATGTGATCAATGACACCGATGAAGAGCTTTATCATCTTCAGAAATGCCAGGCAAGCAAAACCCCCTTGTTCATTCCGATACAATCCCACTCTCTCGCTCCTGCTCTCTTTTACTGCATTAGGACAACAACGATTGATCTGTTACTTGCTACTGTAGTTGAACCCCTTATCCTCTGCATGACCTGTCATTGCCACAGTAAATAGATGAAACCCACTAGCATGAGTAGGAGTTGTTTGAGCCCTGATGTGCCTACTCGTTCATGCTTGTTTGTCATGCCTGCTATTGCTTAGAGTTGAGTCGGGTCTGATTCATCGGGATGAATTGGAATGGCGATGAACATGTCCTACTGTGTGTGAGCTAAGTGTGTGAACACGATTTGGTAAAGGTAGCGGTGAGAGGCCATGTAGGAGTACATGGTGGGTTGTCTCATTGAAACCGTCCTTAGGAACTGAGTTCTGTGTTTCTTATCCATGAACAGCTACTACCACTCATTGGGATCCTTAATTGACCCTGTCGACTTATTAACTGCCCTAGTCCTCTGTCCAGGAGTTGCAACTAGTATCTGGTGTTTATAGGATATGTGTTGGCGGTCGTGCGTAGCACTGACCCTAGGGGTGGGCTATGATGCGGTAGATACAACGTGGCACAGTGTACCGGGCGCCCGTTTGGTGTCTCGGGAACCCTGCACACATTGTTTGGGGCTGTGAGCGAAACTCCGGCCGGATCTCCTCGCGGATGGAACCCGAATAAGTGATAAACCTGGACTAGAAACTTGTGTGGTTAGTCAGGCCGTGGCCGACACCCTCGCCAGGCTTCCGCTTGAAGGTTGCCGAGATACAAGACGTGTATATGTTGATAAGTGGTGGGAGCGTGTGTGAAGAAGTACACCCCTGCAGGGTTATCATTATCTATTCGAATAGCCGGATTCCTCAGATATGGAAACTTGGACCCCTTGCATAGTTCATAGACAAGTGAAAGTGGATACTCTAAAACTCGCAAGATAAGCATGAGTGCTATGGATGGCCTTCTCATAGGAAGACGGGAGCAGATCCATAGTGGTGTATTGATATGGTGAATATGTGGACTCGTATGCGCCACCTCAAAAGAGTTGCTTGCAGTCGTAATTCAGGTTAGCCACTGAGTCAAAGCTGGCTTGCTGCAGTTAAACTCCACCACCCCCCTTGTTGATACAATTGCATATGTAGTTAGTTCTGATGTATGTCTTGCTGACTACATTTGTACTCACGTTTTCTTAATTTAAGTTTTGCAGAGAGACGCCAGCCTCGCTAGTAGTTCCGTGTGGGCTTCGACGTTTATCTTGCTACCTCAGCTACGATCTTGTGCCCTCGGCAGGATCTGGTAGATAGTCAGGCTTCTCAGACTTTGTCATTTGTAGATGTCTGTACTCATACATGTTAAGCTTCTGCATGTGCTTGATTTGTATGCTATGATTGTTGGGTCATGAGACCCATGTTTGTCATATCTCGCTCCTCGGAGTCTAATGAATAAATGCTTGAGTCGTAGAGTTATGTTGTGATGCCATGTTGTATTTACACATATCGTGAATATTGTGTGTATGATCGAAAAGCTTGGTATGTGTGGGATCCGACAATCTAATTGTTTATCCTTGGCAGCCTCTCTTATGGGGAAATGTAGTCTACTGCTTCCATGAGCCATAGTAGTCCTCTACAGCCCAGTTCACCGGAGTCCTGCTAGCCCAGCAATACTGCTTAGGACACTTGACTGGCCGGCATGTGTTTCACTTCGTTCCTGTGTCTGTCCCTTCGGGGAAATGTCTCGCGGTGACGTCCGAAGTCCTGCCTAGCCTGCTACAGCCCGGGTTCCCGGAGTCCTGTTAGCCCAGTGCTACAGCCCGGATTGACACGCTGCTGACCGACATGCTCGATGTGATTCATGTATGCATGTCCACTAGTAGAAAATAGGGCTTTGGTCCAGGCCGGCTCAGCCCATTAGTCCCGGTTCAGTCCAGAACCGGGACCAGTGCGGGCATTGGTCCCGGTTCGTGAGCCCAGGGGCCGGCCGGGCCACGTGAGCCATTGGTCCCGGTTCATCTGGACCTTTTGGTCCCGGTTGGTGGGATGAACCGGGACCAATGGGCCTCGCTCCTGGCCCACCACCATTGGTCCCGGTTGGTGGCTTGAACCGGGACCAAAGGCTCCCCTTTAGTCCCGGCTCATGTCACCAACCGGGACCAATGAGGTGCCTATATATACCCCTTGCTCGCGAGCAGAGCACCCCAGTGCTCTGTTTTTCTCTGGCCGAGGGGGAGAGGGCTTGGTGGTGCTCTAGCTCACCTCCTATGCACAGAAGGTGTTCGATGGAATGCCCGAGCCACACTACTTAAGCTTTCTCCTCTCCAAGCTCGACCTCCAAGCTCCATTTTCCATAATATTTGTCTAGGTTTAGCGGTCCGTCACGCCCCGTCCCCGTCTTCACCGCCGTCGATCACCCGCGCCGAGCTCATCACCGGCACCACCGTGGTGAGCCTCTTGTTTTATCTTCTTTCTGAAAGGAAAAATATTCTTGCTTGCATGTTTACATAGATACTTGTATTATTTGCTTACTTTTATTATTGCATCTTATATAGTGCGGTGGTTTTGGTATCCGCCCCCGTCGGCCCTCGTCCTATCTATGATTCGGATGTGGTATATATATTATCTTTATAACTATTGGTTCATTTATTGTTTATGAAAATTATGCCGACCAACGTGACATAGATATTATTTATGTAGGATGTATGTGAATCAGAAATGCCAACCGACCCTATTGTCGAGAGGTTAAATTTAGTTGAAGAAGAAAACAATTTGTTGAAGGAAAAAATAAAAAAAAATTGAGGAGGAGAAGATGAGTTGGAGTTGCATGTTGCGGATGTCGTCGATGATCACAAGATCAAGATGGATGCAATGCGCTTGAAGATTAGAAGGATTAGAAAATATGCCATTGATACCGAGGCTTGGTATCATTATGTCGTTGGATCAATTGTTACCTTGGTTGCGATTATGATCGCATTTGTTTTCGCATTGAAATGTTTTACATAGTTTCAATGTATGGTTTAATTAATTAGATGCTCTGGAGAGCTATATGTTGTTAGATGAGAACTATGTATGCACTTTGGTTTTAATGTGATGATGAACTTCTATTAATCTGGACACTTAATTATATATAATGCACGCAGATGAACCAGCAATGGATGTACGGTGACAGACACACCCGCGAGTACATTAAGGGCGTGCATGAGTTTCTCGAAGTGGCTGAGGCAAACAAGCAGAATGGTTTTATGTGTTTTCCATGCACTGAATGTGGGAATAAGAGGTCTTACTCTAACCGGAAAATCCTTCACTCCCACCTGCTTTACAAGGGTTTCATGCCACACTATAATGTTTGGACGAGGCACGGAGAAATAGGGGTTATGATGGAAGACGGCGAATAAGAAGAGTACAATGAGAACTATGTGCCCCCTGAATACGGTGATGCTGCAACGGGGGGAGCTGGTGAAGATCAAGAGGAACCAGACGATGTGCCCAATGATGCTGCAACGGGTGAAGCTGCTGAACATCATGAGGAACCAGATGATCTGCCCGATGATTGTGATCTCCGTCGGGTCATTGTTGATGCAAGGACGCAATGCGAAAGTGAAAAGGAGAAGCTGAAGTTTGATCGCATGTTAGAGGATCACAAAAAGGGTTGTACCCCAATTGCGAAGATGGCAACACAAAGCTCGGTACCGTACTGGTATTGCTGCAGTGGAAGGCAGAGAATGCTGTGGCTGACAAAGGATTTGAGAAGCTACTGAAAATATTGAAGAAGAAGCTTCCAAAGGATAATGAATTGCCCGACAGTACATACGCAGCAAAGAAGGTCGTATGCCCTCTAGGATTGGAGGTGGAGAAGATACATGCATGCTCTAATGACTGCATCCTCTACCGCGGTGCATACAAGGATCTGAACGCATGCCCGGTATGCAGTGCATTGCGGTATAAGATCAGACGAGATGACCCTGGTGATGTTGACGGCGAGCCCCCCAGGAAGAGGGTTCCTGTGAAGGTGATGTGGTATGCTCCTATAATACCACGGTTGAAACGTCTGTTCAGAAACGAAGAGCATGCCAAGTTCATGCGATGGCACAGTGAGAACCGAAAGAAATATGGGAAGTTGAGAGCACCCGCTGACGGGTCGCAGTGGAGAAAAATTGAGAGAAAGTACTGGGATGAGTATGCAAAGGACCCAAGGAATGTATGGTTTGCTTTAAGCGCGGATGGCATTAATCCTTTCGGGGAGCAGAGCAACAATCACAGCACCTGGCCCGTGACTCTATCTATGTATAAACTTCCTCCTTGGATGTGCATGAAGTGGAAGTTCATTATGATGCCTGTTCTCATCCAAGACCCTAAGCAACCCGGCAACGAAATTGATGTGTACCTAAGGCCAGTTGAAGAACTTTTACAGTTGTGGAATGGAAACGGTGTATGTACGTGGGATGAGCACAGACAGGAGGAATTTAACCTTAAGGCGTTGCTGTTCGTGACCATCAACGATTGGCCCGCTCTCAGTAACCTTTCAGGACAGACAAACAAAGGATACCACGCATGCACGCGCTGTTTAGATGTCACTGAAAGTATATACCTGGACAAATGCAGGAAGAATGTGTACCTGGGCCATCGTCGATTTCTTCCGACCAACCATCAATGTCAAAAGAAAGGCAAGCATTTCAAAGGCGAGGCAGATCACCGGAAGAAGCCCGCCATGCGCACCGGTGATCACGTGCTTGCTATGGTCAATGATTTACACTACGTAATCTTTGGAAAGGGTCCCGGTGGACTAGCTGTTCCGAATGACGCTGAGGGACACGCACCCATGTGGAAGAAGAAATCTATATTTTGGGACCTACCCTACTGGAAAGACCTAGAGGTCCGCTCCTCAATCGACGTGATGCACATGACGAAGAACATTTGCATGAACCTGATAGGCTTCTTGGGCGTGTATGGGAAGACAAAAGATACACCTGAGGCACGGGAGGACCTGCAACGTTTGCACGAAAAAGACGGCATGCCTCCGAAGCAGTATAAAGGTCCTGCCAGCTACGCTCTTACGAAAGAGAAATCTTCTTTAAATGCCTGCTTAGTATGAAGGTCACGACTGGCTTCTCATCGAATATAAAGGGAATAATAAATATGCCAGAGAAAAAGTTTCAGAACCTAAAGTCTCATGACTGCCACGTGATTATGACGCAACTGCTTTCGGTTGCATTGAGGGGGCTTCTACCGGAAAACTTCTGATTAGCCATTGTGAAGCTATGTGCATTCCTCAATGCAATCTCTCAGAAGGTGATCGATCCAGAAATCATACCAAGGCTAAGGAGTGATGTGGCGCAATGTCTTGTCAGTTTCGAGCTGGTGTTCCCACCATCCTTCTTCAATATCATGACGCACGTCCTAGTTCATCTAGTCGACGAGATTGTCATCCTGGGGCCCGTATTTCTACACAATATATTCCCCTTTGAGAGGTTCATGGGAGCCCTAAAGAAATATGTCCGTAACCGTGCTAGGCCAGATGGAAGCATCTCCATGGGCCATCAAACAGAGGATGTTATCGGGTTTGTGTTGACTTCATTCCTGGCCTTAAGAAGATAGGTCTCCCTAAATCGCGGTATGAGGGGAGACTGACTGGAAAAGGCACTCTTGGAAGAGACTCAATAATATGCAGGGACAGATATTCTTGGTCTCAAGCACACTACACAGTTCTACAGAACTCTACCTTGGTGACCCCGTATGTCGATGAACACAAGAACAGTCTGCGCTCCAAACACCCGGAGCAGTGCGACGACTGGAGTACATGTGTACACATCAGGACTTTCAGCAGTTGGTTGGAAACACGTCTCAGAGGTGACAACACTGTTTTGTGATGAGTTGTACTTGTTGTCCAGGGGACCATCTTTGACTGTATTGACTTACAAAGGATACGAGATAAATGGAAATACATTTTACACGATCGCCCAAGATCAAAAGAGCACCAACCAAAATAGCGATGTCCGCTTTGATGCAGCAACCGAGAGCGGAAAGGACACATATTATGGTTACATAGTGGACATATGGGAACTTGACTACGGACCTGATTTTAAGGTCCCTTTGTTTAAGTGCAAATGGGTCAATCTGTTAGGCGGCGGGGTATAGGTAGACCCACAGTACGGAATGACAATAGTGGATCTGAAAAATCTTGGGTACACTGATGAACCGTTCGTCCTAGCCAATGATGTGGCACAGGTTATCTATGTGAAGGACATGTCTACCAAACCGAGAAAAAGAAAAGATAAGGAAGCGAATACATCATACGATGAGCCAAAGCGCCACATAGTTCTTTCAGGAAAAAGGGACATCCTGGGAGTGGACGGCAAGACAGACATGTCTGAAGATTATGAAAAGTTTCATGAAATTCCTCCCTTCAATGTCAAGGCTGACCCAAGCATCCTGATAAACAATGAAGATTATCCATGGTTACGGCACAATAAGCAAATGACACAAGCGAAGAAAAAGTGAAGACTTTCTCCCGCAACTTTGTAACACACGAACATGCTACCATTGTCCGTTTTGTACATGCACATGCTATGTGGGTGAAATTATGATACCATCCCAACTTTCAACTTTTTTAGAGTTCATTTGAAATGCTTTCATGTCTTATGGTTCGGCCCTCGTAATACCATGACCATTAGTCCCTGGCCCATGCCAACTTTCAACTTTCAACTTTCTAAAATTATTGGCACTAACAAAAAATAAATAATGCAAAAAACAAATAAAGAACAGGAAAAAACTATTTTTATAGTAAAGTTAATCAGAAAATGAAATAAATAAAGCAACAAAGAAAACAAAATAACTAAAAAAGTGTTTTCAAATTTGAAAACTAATGGCACTAACAGAAAGTTTATAATTTTTCTAAAACAAATGGCACTAACAAAAAGTTTATAATTTTGCTAACCTAAAAGCAAACAGAATTAAAAATTAAAGCAAAAAACAAAAGAAAATAAATAATGCAAAAAACAAA
>NC_057812.1:54556839-54564896 GCF_018294505.1 Triticum aestivum | reverse complement strand
AGCAAACAAAATTAAAAATTAAAGCAAAAAACAAAAGAAAATAAATAATGCAAAAAAACAAATCAAAAAAACAGGAAAAAACTATTTTTAAAGTAAAGTTAATCACAAAATAAAATAAAATAAAGCAACAAAGAAAACAAAAAAACTAAAAAAGTGTTTTCAAATTTGAAAACTAATGGCATTAACAAGAAGTTTATAATTTTTCTAAAACTATTTGCATAAATAAGTAAAAATAAAGCAAAAAAACAAAAGAAAATAAATAAAGCAACAAAAACAAAAAAATGCCACCTACTGGGCCACCACGGCCTGAATATGACTAGAAACCCTACCATGGGCCAGGATTCAGGCCCGCAGCAGGCCCAGTAGGCCCACAGGCATTGTAGTGACAGATTAGGCCCGAAAGCCTGCAGTTGAGAGGAGCTCGGGAGAGTGGGCGCAGCAGCGCTTATAAACCTCTCCCGAGCCCTCTCAACTAGCGAGGTGGGACTAAACTTTTGGGCGCGGGGCAGCACAAGGCCATTGGTCCCGGTTGGTGGCACCAACCGGGACTAAAGGGGGCATCGGTCACTGTTGGTGCCACGAACCGTGACCAATGCCCCTCTTTAGTCTCGCTTGGTGCCACCAACCGGGACCATTCATATATATATGTGTTGAGTTTCATTCATTCATATATATATGTATTGACCCCCTTCTTCAAATTATATGTTTCCGAAGCGGGATGAACTCCTAGCACCAGCTCGCATGCGAGCAATTCAAGAGGAATTGGCGGCATTCTTTCTTGACCACGTGATCGCTGAAGACGGAGAATACTATGTGGACCATGAGTCCGTATGATTATATTTGTAAGAGAAAATTATTGTATATATGTAGCCGTTAGTGTCGGATAGATATACGAGAACTTGTTGTTCGACCAATCTCTCGGAGAAGGAGAGGTGGTCGATATCACTTCTCTCTGTATGCATATATGTTCATGACGATCTTCTGTTTCCTTCGTTTGCTTACTAGCTAGCTAGCGTGTCTAGTCATCTCTATACGTATGTATAGTACGTAGCGTCGACCAAGCATGGACATAAGAGAGGACACTTCTCTCTATTAATTATAGCTACCTAACACAATATATGAAACACCTAAATTAACCGCCCAAAACCCCCAACCCCCCCCTTCAAAAAAAAGCAAAAACCCAGCCACAGAAATGCTGACGCGTGGATGCCTATTGGTCCCGGTTGGTGCCACCATCCGGGACCAAAGGGTCTCCTGCCTGGGCTCCGCGCACAGGCCACATGGAGGCCCATCTGTCCCGGTTCTGGATTGAACTGGGACTAAAGGGGAGAGGCATTAGTACCGACACTTTAGTCCCGGTTCCAGAACCGGGACTAAATGCCCTTACGAACCGGGACTACAGGCCCTTTTTCTACCAGTGGTCCCCATAGCTTGGTGCCGCTTTGGGTTCACGACTCACTACTAGAAAAAGGGCTACTAGTGGCGCACCTGTTTTCGCTACTAATGGCGCACTACAGGTGCGCCACTAGCACAATGCCATTAGATTTTTTTACTAATGGTGCACCATAGGTGCGCCATTAGTATAGCCCATGGTGCGCCATTAGTATCTGCCACGCAGGAGTGCGCCATTAGTAGCAATTTTATTCAAAAAAAATTCTATTTTTTTTCAATTTTTTTATTTTTTCTTAATCTCGGGTCACTATGGCTTAATCTCGGGTCAATATGCTTAATCTCAGGTCACCCATCCTCACACTACTCCAGCCCGAGCACGCTTAACTTCGTAGTCCTATCCAACCCCAGCACCACCTCACTTCACAGGAACTTGTTGATATATCTATCATATCAATCCTATTAAACCTTGCTGATATCTAGGACTTAGTTCATGAGTATGATGAAATTTTGAAAAAATATTTCAAACTTCCCGGTCATATTACGTATCATATTTTGAAAAATAATTCAAATTTTTTTCAAAACCAATTTTTTTCTGTTACTAGTGGCGCACCTAGCATACGGTGCGCCACTAGTAAGTTTGAAATTTTTTGATTTTTTTTGCCTCCAGATCTTAAAAGCCCCGTAACTTTTTTCTGTTAGGTTTTTGGGGATTTTGAAAATGTTTAACGGGGTACCCTCGGTTAAATTTGGATGTAACATTTCGAGTAGATGATTTTTCATATAGAAAACTTTTTAATCCGAGTTCGTATGCAAAAGTTTATTTTCCCAACAACTAGACCACATATCACATGGGAAATTTATTTTTTTATATTTTTTTGACATTTCCATCAATTTCTTTTATTTTTTTAAAACTGAAAAGGCGGTCCACGGGGGGTGCATTCAGTGGAAGTTTTGGGCCAAGTTTTGGGCCAAGTTAGTAATGGCGCACCCATGGTGCGCCATTACTAGTTTTGAAAAAAAAAACAAATTCTGATATTTTTTTGGAAAAAACTTAGTAATGGCGCACCAGTTGACAGTGCGCCATTACTAACTATTACTAGTTTTGAAAAAATAAATAAAAAATTGAAAAAAAATTGAAATTTTTTACTAGTGGCGCACCGTGGATGTGGTGCGCCATTACTAGTTTAACTAGTAATGACGCACTATCCACTGGTGCGCCATTACTAGTTTTGAAAAAAAAATGAAAACAAATTGTTACTAATGGCGCACCGTGGATGTGGTGCGCCATTAGTATTTGGACACTCCCTCCCCATCTTCTTTTCCCTCCACCACCCCCTTCCAATAATGCCTTCCCTCTCCTCCCTCTCTCTCCCTAGCTCTCTCTCTCTCCCTAGCTATCTAGTTAGAGCTATATCTAGAGCTACTAGCTAATTAAGAAGGTGCTCGATATCCTTATCGACACATAGGTGAGCAAAAAAATGTGTTTGTGTGCGATGGGACAGCAACTATATATATATATATATATATATATATATATATATATCTAGTTAGAGCATATATATATATATATGTGTGTGTGTGTGTGTGTGTGTTCGTGTGTGTGTGTGTGTGCGATACGAGAATATACCGAATTTCGTGTGGCATAATTTGAGTTGCCTATATTGTGTATTTGTTGAAATGTTGGTGACATGAGTTGCCTACGTTTTTCCGAAATGTCGATTCAATTCCGTTTCGGTGAATTTCGGGTAAACTCAATATGTCCTATGTTTAGGGAAAGTCAGGCTGAATTTTTCTATGAATTTGATCCATGCATGCATATGTGGTTATAATATTTTGCTCCGAGCGCGGGTGATCATGAGGGTCAATGCAAGGATGGTGGAAAGATACTGGCAATCCGCGGTGGACGACATGTATGAAAAAAGACCGAAGGATGTTGTATGTCCGTGTCTAAAATGCAAAGGAATAGTCAGGCTCGACCCCTTTAAGGGTGGTAAATTCAAGGCGCACCTGCTCATGTATGGTTTCATGGATGGCCATACTCGGTGGATAAGTTAAGATGATGATGATGAGGACATCGACGGGGCAGGAAATAACGACATGGGGCCAGATGAAGAGATGACCGTTTATGTGCTCGAAGAAGAAGACAACCTCGAAAATGTTGGGGAACGTAGCAGAAATTCAAAATTTTCCTACGTGTCACCAAGATCTATCTATGGAGAGACCAGCAATGAGTAGAAAGAGAGTGCATCTACATACCCTTGTAGATCGCTAAGCGGAAGCGTTCAAGTGAACGGGGTTGATGGAGTCGTACTCGTCGTGATTCAAATCACCGATGATCCTAGTGCCGAACGGACAGCACCTCCGCGTTCAACACACGTACAGCCCGGTGACGTCTCCCACGCCTTGATCCAGCAAGGAGAGAGGGAGAGGTTGAGGAAGACTCCATCCAGCAGCAGCACAACGGCATGGTGGTAGTGGAGGAGCGTGGTGATCCAGCAGAGCTTTGCCAAGCACCGCGGGAGAGGAGGAAGGAGAGATGCAGGGCTGCGCCAAGAGGGAGATCGAATCGCGTGCAGAGCAACCCCAAAACCTCAAGTATATATAGGGGGAGGGGAGGGGCTGCGCCCCCACCTAGGGTTCCCTCCCTAGGGGCGGCGGCAGCCCCCAGATCCCATCTGGGAGGCGGCCAGAGGGGGAGAGAGGGGGGGCGCACCTAGGGTGGGCCTTAAAGCCCATCTGGACCTAGGATCCAGCAAGGAGAGAGGGAGAGGTTGAGGAAGACTCCATCCAACAGCAGCACAACGGCGTGGTGGTGGTGGAGGAGCGTGGCAATCCAGCAGGGCTTCGCCAAGCACCGAGGAGGAGTAGGAAGAGAGGTAGGGCTGTGCCAGAACTTCGTGTATAGCTCCCATGCGCCTCCCCACTATATATAGGGGTGGAGGGGCTGGTTTCTTGCCCTCCAAGTCCATTGGGGCGTTGGCCAAGGTGGGAGGAAAGAAATCTCATTATTTCCTTCCCCACCGATTGTTATCCCCCCTTTTTAGGGATCTTGATCTTATCCCTTCGGGATATGATCTTATTCCTTCTAAGGGGGGATCTTGGTGCGCCTTGACCAGGGGTGTGGGGCCTTGCCCCCACTACCCACGTCCATGTGGGTCCCCCCATGCAGGTGGGCCCCACTCCGGAACCTTCTAGAACCTTCCCGGAACAATACCGAAAAATCCCGAACATTTTCCGGTGGCCAAAATAGGACTTCCCATATATAAATCTTTACCTCCGGACCATTCCGGAACTCCTCATGACGTTCGGGATCTCATCCGGGACTCCGAACAACATTCGGTAACCACATACAAACTTCCTTTATAACCCTAGCGTCATCGAACCTTAAGTGTGTAGACCCTACGGGTTCGGGAGACATGTAGACATGACCGAGACGTTCTCCGGTCAATAACCAACAGCGGGATCTGGATACCCATGATGGCTCCCACATGTTCCACGATGATCTCATCGGATGAACCACGATGTCAAGGACTTAATCAATCCCGTATTCAATTCCCTTTGTCTATCGGTATGTTACTTGCTCGAGATTCGATCGTCGGTATCCAATACCTTGTTCAATCTCGTTACCGGCAAGTCACTTTACTTGTTCCGTAACACATCATCCCGTGATCAACTCCTTGGTCACATTGCGCATATGATGATGTCCTACCGAGTGGGCCCAGAGATACCTCTCCGTTTACACGGAGTGACAAATCCCAGTCTCGATCCACATAAAACAATAGATACTTTCGGAGATACCTGTAGTGCACCTTTATAGTCACCCAGTTACGTTGTGACGTTTGATACACCCAAAGCACTCCTACGGTATCCAGGAGTTACACGCTCTCATGGTCGAAGGAAGAGATACTTGACATTGGCAAAGCTCTAGCAAATGAACTACACGATCTTTTGTGCTAGTCTTAGGATTGGGTCTTGTCCATCACATCATTCTCCTAATGATGTGATCCCGTTATCAATGACATCCAATGTCCATAGCCAAGAAACCATGACTATCTGTTGATCACAACGAGCTAGTCAACTAGAGGCTCACTAGGGACATATTGTGGTCTATGTATTCACACGTGTATTACGATTTCCGGATAATACAGTTATAGCATGAATAAAAGACAATTATCATGAACAAGGAAATATAATAATAATACTTTTATTATTGCCTCTAGGGCATATTTCCAACAGTCTCCCACTTGCACTAGAGTCAATAATCTAGTTCACATCGCCATGTGATTAACACTCACAGGTCACATCGCCATGTGACTAATACCCAAGAGTTTACTAGAGTCAGTAGTCTAGTTCACATCACTATGTGATTAACACTCAATGAGTTTTATGTTTGATCATGTTGCTTGTGAGAGAGGTTTTAGTCAACGGGTCTGAACCTTTCAGATCCGTGTGTGCTTTACAAATTTCTATGTCATCTACTAGATGCAGCTACCACGCTCTATTTGGAGCTATTCCAAACAACTGTTCTACTTGGAGCTATTCTAAATTATTGCTCCATTATATGTATCCGGTCTCTCTACTCAGAGCTATCTGGATAGGTGTCAAGCTTGCATCATCGTAACCTTTACGACGAACTCTTTCACCACCTCCATAATCGAGAAAATTCCTTAGTCCACTAGTTACTAAGGATAACTTTGACCGCTGTCCTGTGAGCCATTCTTGGATCACTCTTGTACCCCTTGACTGACTCATGGCAAGGCACACTTCAGGTGCGGTACACAGCATAGCATACTGAAGAGCCTACGTCTCAAGCATAGGGGACGACCTTCGTCCTTTCTCTCTATTCTGCCGTGGTCGAGCTTTAAGTCTTAACTTCGTACCTTACAACTCAGGCAAGAACTCCTTCTTTGACTGGTCCATCTTGAACACCTTCAAGATCATGTCAAGGTATGTGCTCATTTGAAAGTATTATTAAGCATTTTGATCTATCCTTATAGATCTTGATGCTCAATGTTCAAGTAGCTTAATCCAGGCTTTCCATTGAAAAACACTTTCAAAATAACCCTATATGCTTTCCAGAAATTCTACGTCATTTCTGATCAAGAATATGTCAACAACATATACTCATCAGAAATTCTATAGTGCTCCCACTCACTTCTTTGGAAATACAAGTTTCTCATAAACTTTGTACAAACCCAAATTTTTTGATCATCATCAAAGCATACATTCCAACTCCGAGATGCTCACTCCAGTCCTTAGAAGGATTGCTGGAGCTTTGCATACTTATTAGCATCTTTCGGGATTGACAAAACCTTCTGGTTGTATCACATACAACCTTTCCTCATTAAAATCGTCGAGCAAACAATGTTTTGACATCCTATCTGCAAGATTTCATAAATAATGCAGTAATCGCTAATATAATTCCAACAGACTCTTAGCATCGCTACGAGTGAGAAAATCTCATCGTAGTCAACTCCTTGAACTTGTCGGAAAACATCTTAACGACAAGTCGAGCTTTCTTAATGGTGACATTTACCATCGTTGTCCGTCTTTCTTTTGAAATCCATCTGTACTCATTAGACTTACGACCATTGAGCCGTTCTGCCAAAGTCTACACTTTGTTTTCATACATGGATCCTCTCTCGGATTTTATGGCCTCAAGCCATTTATCGGAATCCGGGCCCACCATCGCTTCTTCATAGCTCGTAGGTTCATTGTTGTCTAGCAACATGACCTTCAAGACAGGATTACGTACCACTCTGAAGTAGTACGCATCCTTGTCATCCTACGAGGTTTGGGAGTGACTTGATCCGAAGTTTCATGATCAATATCATAAGCTTCCACTTCAATTGGTGTAGGTGCCACAGGAACAACTCCCTGTGCCCTTTCACACACTAGTTGAAGAGACGCTTCAATAACCTCATCAAGTCTCCACCATCCTCCCACTCAATTCTTTCGAGAGAAACTTTTCCTCGAGAAAGGACCCGATTCTAGAAACAATCCATATTGCTTTCGGATCTGAATTAGGAGGTATACCCAACTGTTTTGGGTTTCCTATGAAGATGCATTTTATCCGCTTTGGGTTCGAGCTTATCAACCTGAAACTTTTTCATATAAGCGTCGCAGCCCCAAACTTTTAAGAAACGACAACTTAGGTTTCTCTAAACCATAATTCATACGGTGTCATCTCATCGGAATTACGTGGTGCCCTATTTAAAGTGAATGTGGTTTTCTCTAATGCCTAACCCATGAACGATAGTGGTAATTCGATAAGAGACATCATGGTACGCACCATATCCAATAGGGTGCAACTATGATGTTCGGACACACCATCACATTATGGTGTTCCAGGCGGTATTAATTGCGAAACAATTTCCACAATGTCTTAATTGTGTGCCAAAACTCGTAACTCAGATATTCATCTCTATGATCATATCATAGACATTTTATCCTCTTGTCACAATGATCTGCTACTTCACTCTGAAATTACTTGAACCATTCAATAATTCAGACTTGTGTTTCATCAAGTAAATATACTCAACATTTACTCGAATCATCTGTGAAGTAAGAACATAATGATATTCACTGCATGCCTCAGCACTCATTCGACTGCACACATCAAAATGTGTTACTTCCAACAAGTTGCTATCTTGTTCCATCTTACT